>NC_072463.1:25272857-25572857 GCF_027596085.1 Anoplopoma fimbria | reverse complement strand
GACATCTGGTCAAGGAAGCCCTTGCTGTACTCATCATAAGTGAACATAACAGGCTGGCCGTTCTTGTACAAAGCCACCAGGGCATGAGCTCCATTAACATGGATGCTGTAGGAGAAATAGTAGACTCCAGGAACTTGGCAAGTGAAAATGCCGGACTCAGGGTCATAGTGATTCTCAGCATTGTACACAATCTGATCAAACTTAATGGGGGTGCCGTCAGCGGGGTAGGGAGTGATCAGAGATGCAGTGAAAGCAGACATGGGGGACTTGACCATAACCTCACCCATTCCCATGCCCTTCTCAAATACAACCTCACCAGGAGGGCCAGGGGCACCAGGAGAGCCTGGTGGGCCAATGGCTCCATCAACACCATCCAAACCGGGCTGTCCAGTGGGACCCTGAGGTCCGGTGACACCCTTAGCAGCAATACCAGCAGGGCCGGAGGGACCAGGGAGACCTGGGTGACCTTTAAGGCCTTGAGCACCAGCAGCACCCTGAGACCCTGAAGGTCCTCTGGGACCTGGAGCACCATCAGAACCAGAGGCACCTGTCTCACCTGCACGGCCGGGATGACCTTTGGGTCCAGCAGGGCCTGGAATACCTGGGGAACCTGGGGTACCAGGAGCACCACCATGACCTTTGTCACCTGTGGGTCCAGTGGCTCCTCTGGGTCCAGGAGGACCAGCTGCGCCTGGATAACCCTGCTTGCCTGCGAAACCCTGTGCTCCCTGATCTCCCTTGTTTCCCTTAGATCCCTGAGCTCCAGTTGCACCTGTGTCACCTTTAGAGCCAGCAGGGCCGGCTTCACCTGGGAAACCTACTGGCCCCTGTGGTCCAGAAGGACCAGTGGGACCAGTGGCACCAGAAGCACCAGTATATCCTGTTGGACCTTGCTCACCCTTTGCACCTGTAGCACCTGAGCCACCTGTAGCTCCCCTCTCTCCCTTCTCTCCATTTGCACCTGGCTTTCCATATCCTGGGACTCCAGGGGCACCAGTGGCTCCAGCAGGTCCCTGGTGGCCTTTAGGGCCAGCTGCACCAGGCAGACCTGGGGCGCCATTCTCACCTGATTTACCTGGCATACCTACACCTGGGGCACCAGTGTGTCCCTTAGGTCCCTGTGGTCCCATGGGACCTGCGGCACCATCCCTACCTGGGGATCCTGACTTTCCTGCCTCTCCGGCCATACCTGCTCTACCTGGCTTTCCAACTCCAGACTCACCTGGTTGTCCAGATGCACCCATGGGTCCCTCAGGCCCTGTCTCACCCCGAGGTCCCTGAATTCCCACCCCTCTATCACCCTTAGCACCTGGCAGTCCAGGTACACCTGGGTGTCCTTTCAGACCAGACTCTCCTCTAGGTCCCATTGGTCCAGGATGACCTGAAGGTCCAGTCTTGCCAGTAGCAGAGAGGCCAGCGGGTCCAGGGCTTCCAGAGGATCCAGGGGCTCCCCTTGGTCCCTGAAGGCCAGGGGCTCCGGTGTCTCCCTTCTCACCATGTGCTCCATGGCTGCCAGGTTTGCCAGGTCCACCTGGGGAACCAGGTTTGCCAGCGCTGGAGCGTCCAGGAGCTCCTGGAGGTCCAGCAGGTCCTTGGGGTCCAGGCAGACCTTCAGCACTCTCACCTTGGGGGCCAGGAGGACCAGCAGGTCCCTCAGGGCCAGGCTCACCTGGAGCACCAGGCTCACCTGCCACTGACACCACTGTGAAGAGGGAAACGGAGTTCATCAGTACCACCGAATACAAGAAACAAAAAGTGCTCAAATTAAATAACTAGCAGTTGGCTAGTAAGAACTTGGGCCAAGTACATTAAGAGTACATTAAGAGTACATTAAGAGTACATTAAGAGTACATTAAGAGTACATTACAAAACCTTTTATTTACAATAACAATCAAACGTGAGAAGAAAAATCACACTTTAAGAAAAATGCTCCAATGAATGTTGCTCTCATTCATTGCTCTTCAGTATTTCATAATAAAGTCAAAATAAATATTGGGACTACTATTTTAAAATAATTATCAAATATTGATATTTGATTCCTGGAGGCGGGGAAAATTGTAATCTCAGGAACCAATCTTGTAGTCCTGAGGTTTGACAACAGTAATGAGTAACTGGCACAGTTTTATAAAATCCTTTCTTCAAATCTTGAACTTGCAGATGTTGAAACATGTCTCTGCTTTCTTTTAGATGTTTTATAGTTTGTTTAAATAATATGTTTGATCTATTTTCAAACTGTGCAGGTCACAGAGCTTCAAGAGGCAGTTTGTGACTTGTTTGTCAAACAGTTGGTCTAAATAAGAAGGAGTATTATTTTTATTTGCTGCCTTAATGTGGTCACATGTGTTTAAGGCTCAGTCCTTGGCTAAGTGTAGCTGAGTTTGGATAAAGCCAAACAGATGTTTCTACTTCTGTGTGAAGCAGGCACACCCAAACAAACCACACTGCTGGGTGACTGGACTGTAATTGACAGTGACAAACTAAAAATAATTCACTAACAGCTACTTTCTCAAATAAGAATAGTATGCTTTTCACACAAAAGCAACATTTCACATTGTATATTGCATTTTAGCCAACACTCAAGCTCATGCCATAATTACCATATTTAAAGTGCACTAAATCTCTGAATATTCTAGAAATGTGGATCTTTTTTCTTATTTGGGGAATCTTTACAAAAAGCAAAGTTAACTAGTGTTTGAAATGAACTGGAATGTGCATTGACTAGCATGAGTGTCTGAAAGCAAAAGAACAGGCAACATTTACAGCTAAAATGACTAAAATGAGAAACATATATGTCAAATCTAACATACTACATATATTGAAAATAATGGTCTTCTTCAGAGTACATGAGTGGTTTCTCTGAATTGATGATCATGCATTGAACATTTTGAACCAGATAGTCAACAAAGGCAGTCTCAAAAAAAGCATTTAAATTGTGTCTATGATAAAGTCCCTAAATCATTTGATTTAGAAAATGTTGCTGATGTGATAGCATTTTTTGAATAAAAGAACAGATAAAGTAACCTAGTAAAAAAAGGCCCCACTTCTAGGTGCATGTATTGAATCCTATGACTTCTAGAAAAAGAAAAACCTTAAAGTTCTGCACTGTGTAAATAAGCCTTGTTATTCAAATCCTACATCTGAATGAACTCTGTGATTGGAGAAGCATGCACACTGTTGCAGCCAATCAGAGAACAAGGCAGTTCCAGAGCAAGGCCGAGTTCAGTTTTCAAAGTAAAGTGCAGCTGGCATCTGTCTGGCTGCTTATGCTGCTGATATTTGCCACAACAAAAACGCTAAGATTCAAAGGTAAGGGAAGACTGTCACGAAATTGTGCTCAGTATTGTCTTTAGAGGAGAAGATCTGACTTTAGAGGCAACTTTTGTAAGGACAAACTAGACAAAAACAGGGGAAATGCTAGAATGCTGTGTTGTCAAAAACACATTGGATAGAGGCTGTGTTTTCTTACCATGGCTCTTCACAGAGTAGGGCTGGTACTGGGGGGCGGCCTTCACCAGCTTCTTCATCACATACCGGTCGCCATGGGCAGATGTAAAGGCCACGATGAGGACGAAGATGGTTGCTACTCGGACGTCCATCTTGCAAAGTAAAATCTACAAAGAAGAAAGGAGACAGTCAGCACAGCAATTCTGGAGGTACAAAGTGGCAGCAAGCTTTCTCTCTAGTTTTAAGTTATGCTACAGAGTTTAACTTTCTCAGCTAAGTTTACAGGCTGGGCATCTTTACAGAAACTTAATGGACAGCAAATAAAATGGGATAAGTTAGAGTAACAGAGTGTACATTCAATTTTTTTCTTTTAGCCTGAGCATCCTTCTGGACTCTTTGAATATCAGCCAGGATGCTCCAAGCCAGCCAAATATCTGCCTCCCTTCCTCAGCCTGCCAGGAACAAACTCAAGGCCTAGACAAAGCCTAGATGTTGACTAAAATCCTAAAGAGATAGAGTTGTTTAGAGAGGAACAGAAAATACACATACCAGATTCCAAAGAGGGTAAAAACAATCTCCTCAGCACCAGTGATCTCCTGGTACTGCTGTATATCCTTAGGGTAGGAGCACAACTGAGGATATGCTGCTTTCCAGTACAATGATGCGGGTATTTATACTATATCTACCCTTCGCATCATTAAAAAAAAAAAAAAAAAAAAAGCCCCCACCATGCAAGTACCTCCCTCCTCAGAGCTAGGGCTGTAATTAGCAGACAGATCTGCCCAAAGCGGGCATGTCACATCAGCGTGCCTCCATGTCTTGAATATCCAGACACATGATTATCACTTATTTCAGTCTTTTTCTGAACTAGAAAATAATCATGTACCAAGCAAAAAGAATCAAATGCATAAACAAAGAACACAAACTAGCTATGAAGGAGTAATAAACTTAATCTAATCTAAACACCTTTCTTTTTTTATTTTTCATCTTAATACACTTTTTCAAACAACATTTTACTTTTCGTATGCTCAGGATATGTTTGTATTATTGATTGCTTATAAGACACTGTGTTTAAACATGACAACGTCTTAAAAATAGTCAAACCATCTATAAAAAACAACACCAGATTTGCAGTGGCACCTGTGTTGCTGCACAAAGCTTGCATTGAGGATGTACAGTACTAGCCACATCTGCAAATTTACATCTTGTCCAGCCGGTTGGCCAAAAATGGCCTCTACCTTTCCTGACTGTCTGGGCACCTCTACGTCTGCCATGATAAGGTAAACAAGGGAGATGGTGGTGCAAGATTGTCCAGAGGGCCATGGAAGGTACTCAATATTTTAGGTAGCCTTACATTTAAATACAATGATTATGTTTATTCCTGGTGTATCAATTAAGGAATTCACATATTTAATTCTTCATATATTTAGATTTGTACTTGTATTTCCTGGGTACTATTTGGTCAGCTTGTCATTGTGGCTTGGCTTATAGAGGACAAAGAGGCCTTGATTTCTGTCTCTATTTCAGGATGAACACTTTTTCTTAAGTTGTGTATTTTTTCAAGTGTGCCACACTCAAAACAGCTAATAAAAGTATATAAGGAGCCACTGGAAAAGACATTTGGGCTTGTTTCTCTGCAGTCTTGTGAATGCAACCCAGTGTGCGACAGCCCTCATATGCAGTACAGATGTTTGGACACCAGAGGGCAGATTTTTACTGTTGTACAGCACCTCTCCATGGAGTAAAGTGCTGCTGCTTCTGCTGCTGCTCCTGTAGGGAAGGGGCCATATCCCTGTGGTCTCTTGTTATTTTTGGTCCCCTCAGTGCAAATACATCATCAGAGGTTTCAGGCCTATTCCTTCAATTACAGCTAGTTTCTGTCATGATTTTGTATTTCCTCAATCAGCGCCCTCCTCCAGTATTATCCTCCCTCACCCTCCACCTTGCCGTACTTACTTTGAGATCCTCCAACTGTAATTTCTCAATTTAAGCCTGGCCACATAGGAAATGCATACACCCAAATAATCACATGTTCTCAAACACACAAGTAGCAATAAACGATGTGTAGGGTACTCTATCCCATCCCAAAAGCTATCTGAACATAGGACCATTTATGGTACATGCTCTTCATGTGTTCTTATAATGTATACACGTACATATTGCTGACAATATGTGTATGTTTGCAGAATGATGATGCCTGATTGAGGCCTTCACCAAGTTTCTATTCGGGGCGCCTATACAACACGTGACAGTTACGGGCGTATTTCAGAAGGGGTATAATTAAATATTCTAACACATGGAGTTCGTTTGAACAATTTCTCCTGTAAGTTAGACCAAATTATCTGCAATTTTCCAAAGTGCTACCTTCGCTGGCTTATAGCACTTAATTATTTCTGGCAAGCATTGTTTAAGTTTTCTCTTCCTGTCAAATAAAACACAATGTAATTTGTGATCTTCATTTCAAAATGTTTGAAATTCTGCTGATAACTGAGACAGGAGCGACAGCTCAAAGTGAAGGTGCAGTCTGACTACCTGAGGCTGTGTGATGATAGAGAAATGTCACAGTACATGTGCACGTATCATATTTTTATCTTCATTGCACGTTTGGTCTTGCTTTACCAGCCGAACAAACTCTTGTTTATCCATTTGATATCTTTCAGTTTTAAAACTATCATTTCAAAATCTCTTTATGCTTGTGTCCAGCAAAGCCAGCTGTAGTAAAATTTAGATGAAATGACAGAGCAACAGAGGGTGGAGTTAGGATTTTATATGTTTATAGGTTCAGATAATTCCAGTTTATTTATGCTTTTTCAAACATTGCTTAACCACTGCAGAAGAGTTCTCCTTTTTTAGTCCAAGGATAGGACAATGATTCATCTCTTTATGCATAAAAATGACAAAATTACAAAAACAACTAAATGCATCCTCATGTGAACCTAGGAAGAGGCAGAACCATTTATGCCGAGTTTTGGAACCTGAGTATACCTTGGCTCTAGGGAAGACTTGAATTAACAGTGTAATTTGGATGTTGTTTATGTCTTTACAGCATCTTTTTTATTTTCTAAACACGGCAACTGCATTCGTGTGTGAAGGGCTCTATGTCCTTGTGCTTATAGTGGTGAAATTGAAGGCTGTGCACAGAAGGGCCCTCTCTCTGCTCATCTCATCACAGTACCGCAGCAGCTTGATGTGGTCGGCAGGCTTTATTGTAATAACCATTAGGAATTAGGTTAACAGCCTTCATTCTGAAGGCGGTGACGTCGCTTTGCTCTTATATTGTGGAGAGACCCTTACTGTAAAATACGCTTTCAGTTTCATGTCACTTCATACACTTGATATATGACATAAAACCCTTTTACTGCATTTTGAAGAATAAGAAAATGGCTAATTATGAACATGACACACCCAAAGTCAATGTGAGCACATGGAAGCTACAGTCTCTTGTTTTAGGATCACATTGATTTGAGATTTTGTTTTATGTGTTTTTTTCTTTTTGGTGGTGGAAAGTAAGTAAGTACATTTAATCAACTACTGTGTTTAAGTACAATTTTGACGTACTTTCGTTAAGTGCTTCCGTTTTATGCCACTTTATACTTCTGCTAGGTACTAGGTAATCTGCATATTCAAATTGTTAATATATCAAATATAATCAACTGACAAAGTATGATTGTTATTATAGATTAAGCTAACTATAATTATATTAAGTCCTAAAACTGTACCACCTTTACCAGCTGCATTGATGCTTAACCACTAATGCATATTAATTAGTAGGGCTGTCCACAACCAAAGAATCTCTCAGTCTACTAACACAATTTTGTTGACTAATTGACTTGTAGATTTAATCAACAGATCTGAGTTTCTCCACAAAGTATGACCCAAAAGTACAACTTTATATATTCAGTTTACCAGAGATGTGCTCACCAGATTCTTGGGAATAAGTCATTTGGCATTAAAAAATTAAAGAAATCTCAGTTGACCAAGACCAAAATGACAGAACAGCCCAAATTAGTCCTTTAATTTAATATAATGTTTTTTTCCTGAAATGGGTCTTTCTGCATTGTGAGTTATTTTACTTCTTTGTTTTTTTGTTGTCAGAGTATTTCTGCACCATTGTATTGCTTAGAAAATGTAGAAGAACTACTTCCATCTCTGATACCTGTTTAGATTATGCTAATTATATAATCCTCAACAGAAATAGATTAAAAAATAAAAACAAGCATCGGACGTTGTGACAGGGCAACATTTATTTGTCTGATACTTCTGCAGAGAACATAATCTGGCATTCTGAGGTCCTACTTGCTGTCCAGGCCTTAGTTCCCATCTTATAAAACCCCGTAGATTTCACTTAATTCCCTGCAGAGTACTGCTGGACAGTGTTACTGGCAATGTTAGGGATGTTTGTGCGTGTACCCTACAATGATAACAGTCTTTGAAAGAAAGGTTTTCGTATTTTGTTCCGTTCACTGCCCAGGAATTGATGTTTCTGGTTTCTTCGCCATGCTGACCGAGGCTCAACCCACACCCAAGAGGAGAACATAATTGGCGGTTGATGTAAGGGGACCCGGCCGAACACGTGAGTTAAGCAAGGCTAAAGATACACCATCACGGCTGGGATACAAATTTAATGTTTCAATAAACTCCACGGACCACTAAGAGCTACTTTAAACTTTATGAATGGCAGACTTGCCGGGGGCCCTTGTGAGCGATTGGTGGAGAAATTACAGGGTCCTGAAAACAAACATGGACCCGAAAGGAGCCGGAAGTGTAAAAGTAACTGAAAAATGGTGGTGGTGGTAACCTTAGAGATGAGGGCTAATGTCTGGGAGGCCAAACTGCAAACTCTTCCCATGTTGAATTATTGAGATTATTATATTATTTTATTTGAATCATTAAATTCAAATAATTTTCCAAACAACTACGCATTATCCAGTAGTGGATGAGAAAGCAATGGTTGGATGTCCTTCAACAACTCCGAAGGTGTGAATGCATGTAGTGTGTTAACATGAACGCTTTCGTGAAGTTCAACAAACAGCTAGAAACCACTTGAATGTTAAAAATCTTACTTTAGGGTGCTTTATTGTCTAAACACTTGAAATTTTCTATGTAATTAAGTTGATGAGTTGGAAATATTTGTCACACTCTCTTCAGAAAGCGAGAAAGCTTATTGCCAGTCAACCAAGTCAAATGCTGCTTTATCTCGACTGTGAGATTTGATTGTTTCTGTTTCCATAGTTCATTTGATGGAATCTATTTCTGGAAAAGCCTGACTCAGCTGGAACAATGTTCTTAGTCTTTCTTTAGCCGAGAAAATCAGAGTTTCGGAGTTGCAGAAGCCAAGAAGTAATTTAACTTCAACTACTCAGCCAGAGTTTATGAGGAGCTGCAAAACAGCAGTTGTTCACAATGTACAAAAGGTAAAAAGGTCAGAACAACATATACAAATACATACATACATACATAGATACATACACACACACACACACACACACACACACACACACACACACACACACACACACACACACACACACACACACACACACACACACACACACACATACATACACACACACATACATACATACATACATACATACATACATTCTTTGTATTCTTGTTTTGTTTTCCAGCAAGGAAACAATCTTTGCTTGTTATCCTTGACATTATAACATTCCCCTTTTCTCCGGATCATCTTGCCTTTTTCCAAATCCCCTCAAAAAAAAGAAAGAAATCCCAGTCAAACAGATGACAAACTTCTAGAAGTATCTGCTTATTATGGGATCATTTAAAGATATCAAAGTTAAATAAAACCACCTTAATGGATTTTCGGGTCTTAAGTGTAGGTGGTGGAGTCCTGTATTTAAGGATAATGACTAATCCGCTACATCGAGCCTGCGTAAATTTCAGGTTTCACTGTCTGTATCAAGCAGCGTCAGCCATTTCACAACAAATGCCAAAAAACCCATAAAACTGTCAGTGTGTGAAGAGGCCTCTGTGAAAGACATGAGGATGAAAACGCCCAGCTCTCTTAATGCAGAGTAAACTTCATCAGAGCAGAGGTGGATTTATATTTGACTTGTCGGTCATAATTACATTGACTTAAGCACATACTGCAGTCACAATGCGTGGGGGGGGATGTCACTTTCTGTGCCTGAAATGCAGAGTGACAACCAAGAAACAATGTTTATACACAATGTCACCTCACCTTCTGGAGCAGATAGTTAGCACTGCACCATAATGTCTTGCGGACAGACCAGACAAGTGTTGTTTCTGTACACTATATTTGGTTCCAGCCATGTCTGTCTCTAAATAGGTGTTGGAGCTAAACTGTTAGTTTGTGCCCAAAGAATTCACATATCTCTGCTCATGATGTTTGTATATAAAAGACATGACCACAGGAAGTTAGCCGGAGTTTAATGTACAGTACGTCCATAACAATGCCGGGGTCATGTCTCGCTGCCGTGTGGTTTGGAGGTTTGTTTTGCTGGCTGATGGACAAAGTGTGGGCTGATACTCTGGCCGGAGACAAAAACATTGGCCATTACTGAGTCTAAATGGGAAACATTCCACATGATATAATATACTTATACTTCCTGTAAGTCGCTTTGGATAAAAGTGTCTGCTAAATGACTGTAATGTAATGTAATGTAATGTAATGTAATGTAATGTATACACAAACAATATCATCCTGCCTACCCTCTATTAAAACATCCATCCATTAGCTAGAACGGCTTTTGGAGGGTTGTGGGAGGCTGGAGTCAATCCCAGCGGACAGTAAATGTAATAAAGAGTTCTTTCTTCATGTTTTTTTTTTTTTAAGTTTGAAATTGACATCTTGCTATCGGTAGTTCAGCAGTTTCTTTCTCCAGCAAAAGTGTCATTTTCAGCAGCAGCACACATCTTTTTTTGTAAAAAAGCTCCAAGTTCCCCCGATCAAATTAAATGTTGATGATATGTCAATGTTGTATTCACAGTTAGTTTTTGCTGGCCCCAAGTGGACAAAAAATTGATGATTGCAGGTTTAATGTCTTAAGACTTTAGTTTTCTTTTAAGTTTGAAACCTGTATTGTTAACATCCCTTTTTCTTTGCTAGTAGTCTTAGCATTATAAATGGTCATAAACTCGCCAGGGCATCTTTAATTTATACATTCCTTACTTTTCCCCTTTAGGTTTTATGTCTGTTGCCGTGAACAGCACCTCAACTAGAAGACCCTTGTAAATGTGGTGGAAAAAAAAGACAATCGCTTATTGAAACCGCCTGGTAAACACGATCAGTAATGTCTTCAAAATGTAAGTATAGTTTTCCAATTGAATTCAGATGTGACTAAATGAGAATCTAATAAAGTCTGCAGGTGTTTTGACAAAAACCTACAAAGTATTCTATCTGTAATCCAAAGACACAACGACAGCCCAGAATTTGGATGAAAATGCACAAAGTGAAGCTTCATTCCAATGGTTTACTGGTTGGCTGGCTTCTTGTTGTGTTTGTTTAAGGGGATTTAGAGGACCAGACTATTTGCAGGTTATTTTGAAGAGGCATGCCAAAGGTGGATCCTGAACGTAAGAAAACTCACATTGTGAGTTTGCCAGAGCCTCACGTGGCCGGTGATTGTGGACCTGGAGAGCTGTCTGACACAGCATGTGTCCCGGGTATTTATTGCCTCCAGTGTAAGTTTTTAATACCCACCATAAGGGAAACCATAGAGCATTACACATGTCTAACCACAGGTCATCTGAGACTGTCCCTGACATTTAGACAAAACAAATCTGAAGTTAAATTGTAAAACAACGTGCATAAGCTAAATTTGGCTGTGTCGTGTTTAGTGGACATTTACTCAGAAATGTGACAGAATCACAGAGAATAAACTTTTGTGTAAGCAGTTATGCAGGATGCTGTGAGATTACAAAACAATTAAACCTCTTTCATAAAGAAAAGTCATGATTGAGCACATCTTTAAAGGACCTATTAGACCTGCGTTTATATGAAATGAGCTGTTAAATCCCCGCTTATTTTAGCAGCTAACTCCAGTGTTAAGGATTATGTACAGGAAATGTTTGTAACATTTGTATTCCCCGAGCTTCTAACATACACTTGTTAATAGGGCTCAGGCGTCTAATGGGCTGAACCCTGGCTGGGTTTTGTTAAATGATGTATGCGACTCGCTGCATTACATAGATGAAAGCAATGTAAATGTAATTTATGAATGAAAATCTTGAGTATCTTCTTAAGGGGTCTGGTCTTTTTTAAACGACTTTATAAATATACCATCATGGTCTGTTTCTTCCTGTGTGTATAGTTCACAAGTCACATTCTTCTTAGATTTGATCAACGTTAAATGACAAAACAATAAATGTTTCCAGGTGGTCTGCAGGGCCAATGTTTCAGAGCAGAACAAAGAGTTTGTTATTTTGATGAGCCTGTTTTACTAACCCGTCCCAAGCAGGGCCGAGTGGTCTAAAATACAAAATGAGTGTGAGTCATTGTGCACACTGCAGCTGTCTAAAGTGACCACGACTTTAGACCTTTTAACCAGACTGCTCCACATGTAAAGCCATCCCTTCCTTTTAACATAATAACTATAATGTCACTTCCCAGATCTCTCTCCCTAAATTGCAGCATGTATAGGTTTAACTGCAATGACAGCTTGCTGGAAGATCTTTCTAGGACAGGCCTGATGACTATTTTGGGTCTCTGACCTTCTTTTCCCGACAAAGAGCTTCTGGTAATCTCTTCTATAATTCCTGTACCGAATCCATTTTCTTCCCGGATAATGCAGCTACTGTAAATACCATTTTCCAAGGGTATGGGATTTGCTTTTGAGGCACATCTAAAATCTGTAAGTATATGTCTCTCTCTCTGCTGACAGAGTTGGAGTTGGACAGTCGTGTCTGGATGGCACAAGGTGAACTTTTCTGTTGAATGGTACATATAAGACTTTGAAAACTTTCCAATTGGTGTTTTCTCAGCTATTTACAGTTCTGTATTTCAAACAGAATCTCCAAATGTGGAAGTCTGAGGTCCTGCGGTAAAAGACGAGAGCATTACAGTCCTAATACTGCTGGACCTTTTCGGCTGCTGTGTTTACATTGGTCGAGTCACATGCTGGTCAGATTGCAACAGCTCGTGGTTGAATAAAACTGTGGTCGTAGCCGCTGCTTGAATCCCATTTTATGCCAGACAGACAGGTGGACTCAGACTGTGTCTGGAAACTGCAGTAGCATTTAAACGGCAGCAGCTTTCTCAAGTGGTTGTCTACCGAATGGACAGAAAATTTGATCAAACATGTTTTCCAAGATGGAAACAGAACTCACTCACAGACTTTGCTGCTGCGTGCATCACGTTTGATGAGCCAAACCAGCCATTTCCAGGAGGTTTTTATCACTTTGGTTGCCGGCGTGAATCATTTTTATCCAAAGCCATCTGTTTCTGTTTCGACTAATGATTAGTTTTATAATACGGAGATGCAACCATTCCTTTATTTTCTTAAAGCCAATATGTGGCGTTTTTTATATAACATCTTTGCTTTTAATACAATGGGCTACAATAGGCTACATGATGCTTAAAGTTCATTCATCGCAGTGTCACTGCAGTCTGTAAATGGGGGTAGGAGGGTAGCAGTGTGCATTACTTCAAGTTTTTTTTTAAACTGTATACTAGTAGCTTTAAATCTGCATTCATTTATTAATTGCCCCAATTTTTGGGAACGTGCCAGAAGCTGAAAACATACATATAATTTATACGGTGAATGTGTTAGTAAATGTCTGAGCAGTTAACCTTTTGCACCAGATACAGATCTTGTCACATTGGCATTAATGTAGAGTTGAGTTCCCTGATGAATGTCCTTTTTGCTCCACCAACTCCTAAGTGAAATATCTGCCTCTTAAGCTGCGTTCAAGGGCAATTAAATTAGCATTTTTAATGGATAATCCAATGTCATTTTTTAGTCGATTCCAGCTTTTTGTATTATGGCATGGACGATTATTTGACTTCGCTTCCAGTATCCTACAACCTATTTCAGCCTTGCATGTAAAAATATGGTCCATATCTCCATCTGGTGGAGGAATTGAGGTACTGCATTCATCTTAAGGCATGTTCTTCAATACAGACATTAGCTGGTCAAAGACACCAATGGCTTAGTTTTTTTCTTTGAATGGAAACACGTGTAGAGGCCTGAAGCCCAAAACAGTTATATTTAGAATGATATGCAAATTCAATTTAATGATATTCATAGTCACCAGATACATTTTCAAATGCTACATATGGTCCCCAAATGACAAATTTGCAGATTCCACCTTAACATGCCTCTACTAAAAACTTATCGAACTGCTCTTGAAGACTTTAACTTTTGACTTACACCACATATTGCTCTGACTAGGAGTGCCTCCAAGTGAATGTCACATTTTTTTTTCATTTTTAGTTTCAATGAAGGCCCGAGGTCACATAGCAAGTATTCTTAAAAAGGTGAGGAATCCATCTAAAACTATACACCTATGAGGGGTTTTCCCAAAGTTTAATCAAAATCAAATATATCTTTTAATAAAAGAGGATCAAGACATTTTTGTTGACCGAAAACGTTAAGGTCAAGGTTAATAAGGGATTTGAATCATGCAAGATGTTTGTAGTCAGGTATTAAGTTTTCTAATGACTGTTATCCTCCCCTGTTGCTCTGTTGTTAAGTCAGCGTAAATTGCATATATTTACTAACAGATGCAAAATAAGAGATTTCAAACACAAATGAGCTTCATGTTTGTACTCTTTTTCAAAGCTCTTCACTTTCACTTTATACACAGTGTGGAGCCCCTCTGGTGATTGCAGAGTTTGATCCAATCTATACCGCACAGACAAAGTGGTTTGCATCATTGAAATTAAGCTAATTATATTCCCCTGGCTTTACTCATGCTGCTGTAAGCTATACTTTCACCCGCTATTATCTCTCTAAGATTCTGTGAAACACCCTCTCCAAATTAAAGGACGGAAACGTGCCAAAACCTGACATTATAAATTGGGGAGCCGTTATTGGCAGTAAAAAGCTACTCAGTCTCTCCAGTCTGTTGCAGTTTGACATCAACTGAGAGCTTAAAAGCTCTAACTTGTGGGAATCAGACTTCTTCTCCAGGCTCTAGAGAACCGGAGAGCTGAGGTGGGCTCCTCCAGACAATTTAAGCTTTCTACTCTGTGATGAAATGCAATAAACGGTAAATGTCAGCAATCACCTGAGGATAAGATAAAAAAAAAAAACAGTACAGTTTGTGCAATCACACAGAAGTGCACAGACATACCTTGTCTAACGTGTTTCCAAAACAGACAGCTGGAAGGTATTTTTAAACCTTTTCAAACCACAACTATCACAGATGATCAAGTGTGTATTTTTTAATCATGATTTTAATGAAAATAATTAATTTCTATTTCTTTTTATAAAAAGGTTGTGATTATCTGTGCAAGTGCCCAGTATATACCATCCATCCACACACTTGAAGTTGGGTGATTTACAGTGCATTCAGCAAGTATTGAGACTTGAGGTGCTTTTTTTCAAACTCCAAGCATGCTTTCATCAATCTTTCATCTGGGGAAACTTTCTCCGATCTCCAAACAGAATCTGTGGAGCTCAGCTATCAGGTTCTTGGTCAACTCTCTTACTAAGGCCCTTCTTCCCTGACTGCTCAGTTTGGCAGGGCAGCCAGCTCCAAGAAGAGTTGTTCAAAACTTCTTCCATTTAAGAATTTTGGAAGTCTCTGTGCTCTTGGGAACCTGCAATGTAACCTTCCCCAAATCTATGCCTCCACACAACCCTGTCCCTGAACTCTGCAGACCGTTCCTTCAACCTCACGGCTTGCTTTTTGCACTGATATTGTCGGTCAGCTGTGATACCTTATATAGACAGGTGTGTGCCTTTGCAAACAATGTTCAATCAGTTTCAACTAACAACAGGTGCACTCCAATCAAGGTGTAGGAACGTCTCAAGGGTAATCAAGAGAAAAAGGAAGCACCTGAACTGGATTTCAAGTGTCACAGCAAAATAACTGAATACTTTCATTTTTTTTCTATTTAAATACATTTGTAAGAAGCTTTAAAATCTGGTTTTCTGGTTTTATCATTGTGGGGTATAGAGTGTAGATTCAGGAGGGAAAAAATGACCAAAACAACTTTGGCATAAGGCTGCAGGACAACAAAAAGTAATAAAAAACTTTGTGAATATTTTCTGAATGCACTGTATAATGTCTTCTACACTATGCAAGGATAAGTAACAAAATAATAAAGATACATTTATCCTGCTATAAATTTTAGCTTCAGCATTTTAGATGGCGGAATATAGACGGATTAAGATATTTATATCTGTTTGATAATGTATTTGGTACTTCAGCAATCATTTTAAGTTTATATGGATAAAGAGAACGATTTAAAAAAAAGTACTTTTTACCTCAGGATTGGAACAAAGCGGGCTTTCCCTGGCTTTTATGGGTTTAACAAACATGCTCATTCTGGTTTACTGATACATAATAGTGGCTGTTGCCATGGTTTTGTTGCTTCATTAAGCAACATGCTAAGCATACACAATGTTATGTTATAGAGCTTGGAGTTGGTTTTGGTGTTTAGACAATGGAAAGCTAGAGAGCTTTATTTAGGACGCTGTGATTAAATGTGCTGTCACCACACTGATGACTGCTCTTTGATTTACTGCTCACAGGGTTTCACCATGTGCTGAAAGCTGACTAAACACATCATTCAGCATACTATCCATCATGGATAGAGCTGGTGTCTCAGTGGCAGGCAGGACCAAACAACGGTAGAAAAAGTATTCAGATCTTTTCCTTAAGTAAAAATACCAGTAAAACATTGGAAAAAGTCTTATTTGCGAAATAGTTAATATGAAAAGTAAAAGTACTTGTTCTGCAGAAAAATATCCCATGACTTATATACTATATTGCAATAAATGACTGATGATTAACTAATGATTGAATTTATGATTAATATTTATGCATCATTTTGTAAGTAGCATTTTACTGTTTTACTGGTACTTTATGTACATTGAGGTACATTGATCGAAATCAATGCAGCAGAACGAGACATATCAGCATTTATTCCTCAGATTCCTTCTCCTTCTCAAACCCTGTACCCTTCATTACCCACAATGCTACTCAACTGCAGAGAGTTCGCAAACCACACCTGTATTCAGAGATCCAGGTGTGTAATGCTAGTAACAGTTAATTCAAGCCGCTATCTTTATAGCACAGATGAGGAAAGGTCAGAAGAGGTCTGGTAAGCCGGGTCACCATTCAAATGCTTTTCAAACTTGTAGTTTTCAGCCTCAACTGGTGATGACTCAAGTGACATCTCATTTGAAATGTATCAAACTATGCACAGCTCACTCATGAGCCATAAGAGGTTTTATACAACTTTTGTCATTTATGCAGTATTGCTTCCTAAGACCTGAAAACATCCAATACTGGTACCAAGCTATCAGCTAAAATAAAAATGAAGGAAAATGTAACACAAATACATTTAAGAACACATATTTGCTTTTCTTATGTACTTATTGGTCAGAGAACTTCTTGCTCTCTTTTGGAATTATTTTTTCAGATGTAAAGTGTTCTTCGGGAACTCTTGAAATACCCTCAAGTATGGGTATGTGTTGGTGCATGAAACCACAAAGTGCAGAGATGTCGTGCAGCTTCACGTCAGCTGAGAATCATTCCATTCTTCTGCACTCCGTGGTGGTTTGGGTTCATGAAAGTCTTAATGAAAGCCTTGAAATATCCTTCTTTGGATGCTTCCAGAGACATTCGATCCGTGGAAATAGAATTGTAATTCTATGCTAAAACACGATATACCTCTAATTTGTCCGAGCTCTGATTGGAGCTTTGATTGCCATATTTAGGTTTAAGATAGCTCATGGGACTTTTTTTGCTCTAAAATACAAATGACTTGAGATTCCTGCTGAAGTAGCTTTGATTCAAAGATTGAATGAGGCCTTTTGCAGCATTTCGAGGTTAGTGGGGTTAGTTGATTTCATTTCTTTACTGTGAAGGTTACAGTAAGTTCAGTCCTAGATAGCAGGGAGGGAGGGAGGGCGTTTTTGACTCCTGTGGTTGATATCAGGGGGCGCTGGGATATTTTTAACTCACTGGCCTATCTGTTGTGGTGAAGGGTGTGTTCATCTGTGGGGAGGATTGGCACTAAATGTCTAATTATGCATCATCCCACGTTCTCAACTTTCCCAGGGTACAGTAAAAGTAACGTAATGTGGCAAATGCTCTATAATCAGTGATGTCAAACATCACATGAGGCACAGTCTTGCCTATGAAGCTCAGGAACTATTGGGGACCCTGCAATGCAGAACACACACCCGTCCTGCGTCAGAGCTTTAATTATGTTTGTTTTACACAGGACGGACCATGAAGCCATTTATGTGCTGCTATATTGATAAACCTGCAGATTGTTAAATAGCCCCCTTTGAATGTTAGCAACAGGATGCTTTAAATTAAGATGTTCAAGAGTAGAAATTTAAATTAGGCCCGTTTGTAAGTAGGATTCATTTACTTATGTGTTTTCACTTAGTGGTATAAAATAACTTCTTCATGAAAGTTGATATGATCTTATTTGTTGAAAGTTTGATGTACATCTTATGGATAATGGAGTTTATTGGTATGAATCGGTCTGGAACAACGAAGCAATTACACTGCCAGTTTGCTGTTTCCTCCTCTCCAACTTTTGGATTGTTCTGTTTGTGTCTGTTTGTTTCTGTTCCCAGAAATCCAAATGGTCCAGAGATGAAAGGTGCTGGACCTGGAAATGATAACAAGCTTCCAGATTAAGAAAAACCCAGGTGGACGACCACAATTAAACCCCTTGGGCCGAGCATTTACTCTCCACCTGAAATTCACTCATTAGAAAAGAGCAACGTCAACACATAGGGCTGCCAAAAAGCCTCAAACTTTCCAAAAATGAACTCTCATTCTTCATCCAAAATTGAGTCATTAAGTTGCACGCAGTACAGATGATTAAGATAATGCCACTTAAGTTGTTATGGAATATTTCTATTTATGGTTTACTTCAGGTTGGAGAAAGAAGTGTTTCCATGTACATGTGTGTCCACGGGTTTGATGTTTATGTGAGCGTTCTGGCAAGTTTGAATCATCAAGAGTGCAAAAGAAAACGATTGGGGTCAGGGGTTGAACCATAAGGGTTCTCTTTTTATATATTTATTTTCACATTTATTTTAGTTGACTTTAGAGGTGCGGGAAGGTGGATTTTATTACCTTTAGACAGAGTTAAGTAGGCTGTGATCCATCACATCACATTACATTACATTACAGTCATTTAGCAGACGCTTTTATCCAAAGCGACTTACAGGAAGTGTATTCAACATAGGTATTCAAGAGAACTACTAGTCACCAGAAGTCATAAGTGCATCTCCTTTCTTAAACAAGCATCTTAAAGCAGAAACCAGAGCAAAAGTATGGTGCAGAGGCAAATTACTACGAAAACAATAATTGCAACAGACTAATACGAATACAATAAGTGCTACAAACTACTACGAACTAAGTGCAGTAAACGAATACAATAAGGATAAGGATAAGTGCAGTAAACGAATACAATAAGTGCTACAAACTACTACGAATAGGATAAGTGCAGCGAACTGATACGAATACAATACGTGTAACAACTAATACGAATGCAATAAGTGCTACGAGGAAGGCTCAGGGTAGTACTTCTTGAAGAGGTGAGTTTTCAGCCTGCGCCGAAAGATGGGCAGCGACTCTGCTGTCCTGAGGTCAGTGGGGAGTTCATTCGTAGTAATTTGCCTCTGCACTATACTTTTGCTCTGGTTTATGCTTTAAGATGCTTGTTTAAGAAAGGAGATGCACTTATGACTTCTGGTGACTAGTAGTTCTCTTGAATACCTATGTTGAATACACTTCCTGTAAGTCGCTTTGGATAAAAGCGTCTGCTAAATGACTGTAATGTAATGTAATGTAATGTAATTCCACCACTGAGGGGCCAGGACGGAAAAAAGCTGTGACCGGGTGGATCGGCCGCAGGGACCTCTGAGCGACGGGGCAACCAGTCGCCCCGAGGCAGCAGAGCGAAGTGGTCGGGCGGGGGTGTGGGGCTTGACCAAGGCCTGGAGATAGGAAGGAGCTGTTCCTTTCACTGCCCTGTAGGCACCAGAGTCTGTAACTGGATGCTCTTACAGGGAGCCAGTGTAGAGAACGGAGAAGGGAAGTTGTGTGAGAGAACTTGGGTCATTGAACACCAGACGAGCTGCAGCTTTCTGGACGAGCTCCAGAGGTCTGATGGCCGACGCCGGGGCTCCGGCAAGTAGTGAGTTGCAGTAGTCCAGGCGGGAGATGACCAGAGCCTGTAGAGCACCTGCACCGTCTCCTCAGTGAGGAAGGGGAGAATCCTCCTGATGTTGTAGAGGAGGAATCTGCAGGAGCGTGTGACCGATGCAATGTTTGCTGAGAACGACAGTTGGTCGTCCAGGGTCACACCCAGATTCCTCACAGTCCCAGTTGGCGTCACCACGGCATCATCAATGGTGATGGACAGGTCTCGGTGCGGGCAGCCCTTCCCCGGGAGGAACAGTAGCTCGGTTTTGTCCAGGTTGAGCTTCAGGTGGTGTGTCGCCATCCACTTCGAGATGTCAGCCAAGCACGCAGCAATGCGTGCCTCCACTTGGGTGTCACCGGGAGGAAATGACAAGACCAGCTGGGTGTCATCGGCATAACAATGGTAAGAGAAGTCATGCGAGCGAATAACAGAACCCAGAGATGTTGTGTAGAGCGAGAAGAGAAGGGGGCCCAGAACTGAGCCTTGTGGAACCCCCGTAGTCAGCATGCGTGGTTCCGACACGGCCCCCCTCCATGTCACCTGGTAGGATCGGCCTGATCCAGACTTTATGCTAAGCTAAGTTAGCTGGCTGATGGCATTGGCTTCATGTTTACTGTTCTGACACAATAATGGTATCAACCTTCACATCAAGAAAGCTTAATAAAGGCTTGAATGGATGACATATTTTTTAGGCCAATTTGTAGGCAAAGATGGCATCCCACTGCTTAACTCGAAAAAAAGTCAATGGGATTCTTCCATTGGCCATTCCGTTTTGTAATTCACGGGAGGGGTATTTACTGACGTATTTAACGTTGTAGGAAAACAACTTTTAAATCTCTTCAGCTTGTGGAAACCACAGACCTTATATCAGGTATCTAACCAAAACACCATTCAAAAAACTCACTGACTTCATGATAAGGGAGCTGGAAGTGCAATAATGCTGAAACATTTCCGGGTTTTAGGACTCATTCCTGCACCACTCTGTAAAGGCCTTTACACACCGGGGGAGTTTTTGTAGTACGAATGATTCGCAAGACAATATATATTTCTTCAAACTTTTATTTTTGAATGAAGAACGCAAATATTACTCAGTGAAAAAAGGGACTACATTTTTCTGAAAGGAGGACAATTTTTCAGAGCTTTCGCTTTTCAAATAAAGACATCAATCAATCAGGTTGGGTGGAACAGGTTGAGTTGCGCCTGTATTTCTGAAACAACTTAGCCAAGGCTTGGTAGTCCAAACCAAGATGGCAAACTTTAATACTTATTTCAACCTTGACAAAGGAAGCACAGACCAGATCCACTACTGCCATTCTTACCTTTCACAATAAAGCTAATAATAATAATATATTCTCAGGTAAGTATTTCGTATTTCGCATTTTCTTTTTCTTTTTCCGTGACACCCCCAGGTGCTTAAGGCTGTGTTGAATATATATAAATATCTTTCCGACCAACCCTTCCCCCTGACAATTTTGATACCTTAGCACTTTAACCATATTTGTAATAATATAATTTACATTTTAGGGAAACTAATTATCTGGAAATTATATTTTTGCAGTAAGTATAATTATTCTGAAAGTGGCAGTTATTTACAAAATTAATATATATAATATCTTCCTCAAAAAGCTCAGTCAAGAAAACAGTTTTGAGCACTGAAAGTGAACAATATCAGCCCTGCAGACATGGTGACACGTCTCTATATACCATACAGTATGATGTATATAACCGTGCAGCAGGGCAGGGTGGGTGTCTCTGTGGTCTCCGTCTCTGCCCTCAGTGTCTCCAGTGGGTCTATTCTCCCAGTGGCATTCCGCCAAACCCCAAGGTAGCAAGCCATGAAAATGAGAGCGTTGCCTTAGTAGTTAAAAAAAGAAGTGTTTTGATCATCCTCTTCAGCTATTTATTCCCATACGTGCTCCGCTATCTATAGAATTAGTTTTGCGGGGGGAAAGTTCAAATTAAAGTTCAATCATTTAGGTTTTCTGCTACCTTACCATTATTGCTACCAAAAGGGTTGCAAATTAAGATTCTCCTTGTCTCTCTGCAACCACTAAGAGACTGAAAATTGCGTCATAAGGGACATGATACAGTAATTTGTGGCTTTGACCCTAAATATGATGCATGATACACATAGAAGCATTGTGTATTCATTTTTTCCCATAGGCTTTATTTAGTTAGATACGTGATGACATTCAGAATCCTGACACAGCATTCAGTCTTTTTTAGACTAGGTGCCAATTTGTGGAATATATATTTATATATACATCTTCATGTATTTTTATGATGTTAAACAAATAATTAACTTAAAGGTATTAAATGTTAAACCAGCACATTTTAACCATTGTATTTTGTTGACATTCCCTTTCAGGGTCCCCCAGACCTGTCAATCAGACATTTATTCTTTTGAATATCTTTGGCTTTTTTCTTATTTTATTAAAACCTAAAGCGTAGAAAAGTATAAAAGTATAACTTTTCCTTTTTTGCCACAAACTCAGCCTGCACATTTGATGAAGGTGATAAAATACGGAGATACGCAAATATAAAACACAATTATTACACCATATAGGGATTTTTTTTCTATGTAATGTTGGATTAGATGCACAAATATTTATGAATTTTGTGCGCCATGAACTACAAAACTGATAAAACAATGTTAAATATGTTTTTTCTTGGGTGGGGGGGTCTCCAGGACCCCACACAGAGCATTAGGATTTACCATTTTCTTTAGTTTACAGGCAAAAAGGGTCCTATTCATCCCATCATTGCGTTTCTAGTCCACATAAAACAAAACTATGTTTGCATGTAAACAATTACATCCTACAGTCCAGACAGTCAACATTTTGTCATAAATTTAGAAAAGCACAGGAAGAAATTTTCCCTGTGTGGCGGAATGGATATTTATAATTTCAGACCAATGTCTGGATAACCCACCATACTTTCTTCCATAACTGTTCTCTTGTGCATTCAATTCATTTCCTGTCATGTGTGAAATGTCCATCTAGGAGGAACCCCAGAGCACCCTGCAGTGACCCAGAGTGTTACATTCACAGCGACATGAGCTATGGATATCAACTATTATATACATTAAGAGGGGGATCCAAGGGCAAGAAACTTTACTTTTTAAAAAGAAAAAAATATATATCATTTAAATGCACCAAATTGGTTTCTTAATTTAGGTAGAAGAAAGTGTGTTTGCACTTTGTCTGTATATTTTTACCTTTTGGTTGCTTATGGTTTTTGGTCAACATCAAAGATGAGAAAAACATTTTTTAGGCACAGCATAACCGCAAATGTACCAAACAACATTAATGCTCCCTAAGGATGTCCGTGAGAGGGAAGGAAAGGACATAATCCTGGCCTCGGGTCCACCCAGTGGTCACTGGTCATCAGGCACGGCCCAAAGATCAGCCAGTCACAGAGCAGCAGCCCTCACAGTCAGTCCATATAAACTGAGAGGCTCCTTCACATCTCCAAACAAGTCAGAAAGAAGTTGATGCTTTATGTTTTTCGCTGCACTGATACATGTCAGCTGTTTATCCAGGAGTGCTTACATTGACTGAACAGTAGATCAAATTTAAATGCATAGATTATCAAAATTACAAGGGGAACATATGGTGGGTGTGGCAATTTTTCATGCAACCACATAACAGAGAAAGGATAGGAATATGGTTTTCTTGGGCTTTATGGGGTATGAGTCTGTTTATTTATAACAGTCAGAGGTTAAATATATACACTACAAATGAAAAATCCTAGTTACACTCACAAAGGGATGCATGCTGTAACACCCACACTCTGAAAGATGAAATGTGCACAACTCTCAGTGAGAACAATGAAAAAGTCCCACAAAAGCCTCATTCGAATAAAAAACCTGAAGAAATCTTAGCAAGGGCATGGAAAATATATGATCTCTTCCAACATGCTCATAATTCACTATTTACCTACACTGCAATTAGTCACTCACCCCAGGCCAAAAAAACCCACCCACAACTTGCAAGCAGTACAGTCAAATCAAAACTGTTGCTGTTCCAGCTCCTTAAGGCGTCTCCGTAACTCCTGTCCCAACATGAAGGATTAGGACAAATAAATACTCAGTTATGGCTGGCCTTAATGACTGAATTATAATGAAAATAGACAAATGCATCTTTAAAGTCATCTGAGTTTGACCCTGCACTGGGTGCACCCCTGTAGTGTAGTTACCAAAAGATACGGTGGAGGAAGATGGTCGATTTGCATGCTATACTGTTGTGAAAACATGGGGTCTTAATCCTTCAGAATACATAAACAAAATGTGTATTTTATAAATTGTCTTATTACGAAGTACTTTAACATCAACTTGCATAATTTGTCAGTATACAACAACATGTTTGTTATTCTGGAAACTACAAATTCCATGCTTTCTCAAGCATGTTAACACACAACTTGAAACTCAAGTCAAACATCCAATTTCACATTGACATAAACCAATGTTCTTGGCAAAATATGTCGCTGTAATTCTCACCAAAAACTGGCAGATTTTAGTAACTTACAGTTCAACAGTAAAGCTTGGTCTGACAGGAAGTCACAGTGAACCTCAGGCAGGAGTCTGTCAGCAGCCATCTTGATCAAGTTTGACTGACTTTCACTGGTGGTAGGTCTGGCTTTTCGGGGCCACCTGGTGGCTGTATTGAGGCACTCTCACCAACGAGCATTCTATAAATGTATTCAACTTGCTTTGACGAATCTGTGGATATCTCAGAGAGCACTGTAGGCCCTGCCATTATAGATGTATCTACCTGTATAGCATGGAGCTCTTCCGTCATATATGAATATGATCATTTTTACAGATCATTTTTTGGGAGATTTCTTTTTTTTAAAAACATAGCCAAAACGTGGAGACCACCGTATTGTCATCAAAGTTACAGTCCCAGTTTAAGTCACAAATAGGATAATACATTCAGTTGCATCATTATTCATGGGATTTTTGCTATGATGGTGAGATTGTCTTAAAATCAACATTACACACTAGGAAAGGATAAAAATCTTTCCTTTATTGCATCTTCATTTTCTCTGCAGTGGTAATAGAAATAGGTTGACTTACAATGGATTCATATTAATTGACATTTTACCTTTCAAAGGAAATGAGAAATGGGCATATGAGTTTGATTCATTTTTGGTTGTTATTTTAGGGATAGGCCTTAAGATGTTAATGATAAACATTAAGGTTAAAGGCTATACAGGATTTCCATACTGTATGTGGACATACTGGAGTTTGTGTGTCATTATTAAAGTATCCTACATGTCTGTTATGCTGCCTAAAAGATATAGGGCTGATGTTGGTAAAAATGGATTCTGATTTTATGTTCCATACACAGTACAGACATGTCTTCCTCAACTTGTTTGCTTTTCATTTTTAAACCTGTAATTGTGTTTCTTTTGGGTGGTCATAAATGTATATTAATGCACAAGCTGAATAAAAAACTCTCTCATGTGCAACTTCTCAGTTGTTGAATTTCTATTTTCAGCTTTACGCAGACAAATATACACAGTGGAAACCATGATGCATATATACAGCCATGCAGGATGAGGAAATTCCTATTGGTCATCAGATTGACCACAGGTGGTTTCCATGATAAACACCACTGTCTGATCAGTGAATATATGCCCCTGAATATCCTCCACTTTATAGCTATTGCTGTCTACAATGTTTCTAGGAAATGGCTCAGACATGCCGCCCTGAAAAAGTGCACTGCTTGCTCTTTTGCATCTTGAAACCAGTTATTTACACAATGTATTTTCTTTATTGTAATTAAAGTCGTCTTAAGTCCATGAATTGCATACTTGTACAGAGTTTGTCTTGATGATACAGTGTAAACTAGAAAAATGATCGGGTAGGAATCATTATTTGCATAAACATACAGTAGTTTGCTATATCGGTCGATGTCTTTACGATGAGGAAAAACCAGGACAGCCTGTGTGCATCAGCTCACCAGTGAGGTTACAGGCAAACTGTGGCTCTGTAAGGTCTCTCTGACAAACCTTACACTTCTGCCCCTTATCCAGCCTGAACTTTGTTTTTGAGGCCTGCATCTGCAGAGGGGAGAGGGAGAAAGCAACAGGGTGAAGAATAAGAAGGAAACAAGAATACACACAATGTTCATGGAATGAAAAACATTTTGAAATATGTCATTAAACTCACCCAAATGACTCTGTGCCGCATGAGCTCTACCTGGCCCAAAGCCTTTTGCAGCTTCGCCATGCGCCTCTGGTGGACTGTTTCTCTGAGGGATCCAACTAAAAACTGGGAGACCAGTTGAACAGACCAGAAATCAGGAAGAAGCTGGATGACCTTCTCTGCCGCAAGAACCCGAGGATTGTTGTTGAGCAGATCCACGGCAGCGCTTCTGTGATCCTCAGAGCTCAGGTAGATTTGGAGCAGAGTGAGCAGCAGCGTCTGCCTGAACTGCGTGTCCCGGCCCTGGGCAGCCCTGCAGCAGTAGGCCTCTGCAGCCTGGAGGTCTCCCTCCTGGTGGACCAGCACCTGCAGTGCCTGAAAGTGTCCACCGGTCCTACCAAGGAGAATGGCTTTCTCTATGTGCAGGGTTGCCAACTCAACTCTCTCTGCAATGACAATAACGCAATATAATTTAGTCACAAAAAAGTAATGATTTAATTTGATCAAAGGGCATCCACACACCATATACAGTGGACACGTCATAAAATTTGGATTCCCATAGCAGCTGCTGCAGCTTCCCTCTCGTCTTCCTCAAAACTGATTCCTCTTCCTCTGAGAGCGACTGGGTAATATATGCCAGGGCCAGACGGTTGTGAAGTCTCTCCTCCTGGGGGCAGATTAAACCAATCACGTCTCAGTGCATTCAATAAAGGAGTCGAGGATATTAGATAAAGTAGCTGCTTCTGTGCCCACCTCGCTGTTCAAATCATGGATTAAGAACTCAAGATACAACACCAGTGCCAGCGGGTACTTCTCCATGAGAGCAAGGACGTCTTGTGTGTCAAATCGATCATCTGGTGGACGCTTGTTGAAAATCTGCACCCCTATCTTTTTTAAATAAAGAAAAACAGATATTGGTACATTTTAGTTATTTATATCCATAACACATAGTTGGATTGTCCAACTTTTTCCTCTGCAGTTGAGAGCATGAAGAAGGAAAAAAGCACCTCCTGGTTCTTTTGAAGAGTCCAGTCTGCAAATTTCCACACAGCATCTTTGTCTTGCAGTTGACTGAGAGCCCACACTATGTGTCCATATACATCTGAGCGAGACAGGTCTTTGTGGAGGCCATCTGCAATTTTCACCCAGGTCTGGAAGAATATAAAATTCTAAAAATATACATCAAGTTTCTATAAAATATGTTGTGTTTTGGGGGGAAATGTACCTTAATTGCATCAATGTGATTTCCGTGGCTTTGATAGAGGGAACCCAATGCAAAATATCTGTAAAAAAAAAAGAGAGAACACAGGAAATGTAACATTAGAAATTGAGCAAATTAGACAAAATGTCTATAAATAAAGAATAATTTGTCATTCAACAAACATTCACATTCATGACTACACCAACCTATTCAACAATTTATCGTTTATTTGTACCTGCTGTGTTGCTCCAAAACAGGAGCACAGTGGTCCAGCCTGCACTCATTGGGAAATGCCAGGAGCTGCTGCAGATTTTCAGTATCTCCCAGTTCTGTGTACAGCCCCAGGAGGGCGCAGTCCACCTCCTTACTGCACTCCAGGCCTTGCTCCGTTCCCCTTACTGCTCTAAGAAAATCTCCCAGGAAGGCCAGGTAATGATGAAATGTGCTCCTGTTCTCTCTGCAGAGCAGCTGGAGATCCCTGCCCTTGTTCACTTGATCAAGCTGGGATTGGAATTCCTCGCTGAGACACGACTGGATTTCAGGGTAGAGGCGGATGATTTCTCTGGGGTCCAGCTCACCTGTACTGTTCAAGTGGGTAATGAGCATTGATTTGTGTTACACTTTAGTGAAGAATTCAGTAGAAAACACCCACTATTCACAAAATTCACATATTAGAGTACAGCGTTGTGCGATTGGGCCGTAGTGTCGTAAAAGGGGTTTTACTCTCACATGAATAGATCCCTGGCCTCAGAAAAACCCTCCTGGTAAAAATGAACAAATCCAGCGAGGCAAGTGATCTCCTTCTGCAGCTCCTGCCAGTAAAAAAAAATCTATCTTAAAACCAGGCATGCAATGCATGAACATATTCAAAGCACCAATATGTGAGCCGAAATCATTGAGGTAGAAGACTGTGTGACTACCCTTAAATCTCGTGGGTAATATGTTAAACTTTAAGATTAAGAAAAAAAACAGACAAATTTAAAGGAGTGACTCATCTGCGTGTAAATTCTAACTCCATCACCTTTAACCTGTGACCTGAGATATAACACAGATTACACTAAATCTCAAACACCATCTGCTGTCCTCAGTTGCATTCATCCAACTGGAATACACCTACAATAGCAGCTTGCAACAATGTAGTCCATCTACGCCTCGACAGCCTGCTTCAATCTGCTCTACAGTGTTGAAATATTAAATTCAAACACTATGATGCAATGTCAGATGGGGTTGTACTGCATGCATATTGTCTAGACGTCAGTGGTGAGTATGAATCTATAAAATGGTCAAATTATACAGGATAAATGAAGTTGAGAAAAAGGGTTTTAAGTTTTAAGTTTAAAGGTGTGTACATTGTAAAACCTGCATTTAATGACTTTTTTAGGATGAATATTCCCCAAAAGAAAAAATATATTTCTCAACCTGTACTATGCGTTTGGACAATATGAAATTAATATAAGCTTGTCTAGTGAGCTAATAGCAAGACTAGTTTGTCCATGCTACGTTTTAGGATTCATAGCTGCTACCTTATTAATCTGGCGCAACACTGACATTTTTATCCAGACTGGAATATCTCAACAACTACTGGACGGACTGCCATTGTAGTTGGTGCAGACATACATGTTCCCCAGAGGATAAACCATCTGACTTTTGTAGTTCTCTAATTCACCAGCAGGTCATAGCTTCACTTATACTGTGAAATATTTTAGATGGATTTGCATAAACCATAGTACAGACGTTGTCAGGACATTAATGCTAGTGTAGAGGAGTTTAAGGCACTTCCTCATTGGCTTCATTTTTCAGAGCTGGAGGTTGAAGCCTGGCTACCACGCTAACATTTGCATTTATCTCAAAGCAAGCTAAGTATATTTTAGAATTTTCACATTTCTGTGACATAATAATTTCACGCGATAAAACAGTTGTTAAATACTCGTGTTGTTTCTGGTCTTAGCTCAATTGAGAAAATAGACTGTGTTCTGCCTTTTTGAGGGCAGAATAGCTGGGCAGGTTGTTTTTTTCACCTTCACAATTAAGGTTAAGGAAGGAAAGGGGAAATACTACAAATGTTTCTGTGTCATGTACCTACCATACATTGTTTTGTAACCCCTGAGAAGAAGAATGTATTTATTTGAAACCTAGATTAACAAGCAGGGATGTGTTTGTGTCTAAAAATTGAAATTCACCTTGTATGAGTCAAGTGGACGATGGCCTTGAACTCCATCCAGCAGCAGTAAGGCCTCCTCAACCCTCTCATCACTAACAAGTGCCTGGATCTGCTCTTTGAGTGGCACTAGACGCAGGCTGAAAATGTCTCTCTCTGTGAACACTAACACACCATCTGAGGGGAGATGTTTTGGGTTTTCAGAAACACTGTTTCAGTGAGTAGGAACAGTAGGTGTAAGGATGATTGACTGAATCAGTGCAAACTCAGACAGACACAGCGACATCTTTAAAAACAAAACCACAATTTGACAGCCCCTCGGTCTGAAAATCTGGCAGGATTAGGTGATGAATTGATGTTGCCTGGTTTACCTGATGTGCAGAGCAGACCAATCGCTCCGCTGAGACTCACAGTCTGTTTGCACTGCTGATCTACCATGCTGTAGACAGACAGCACTTCGGGCTGCAGGGTTACGCTGTAAGGGAAACATACTCCGGCTGCCAGCACCTCCTGAGGCCACTGCAGGGGAGGGCGCTGGCAGATCCCTGTCTTCATCACAAACATGCCTGAGGGATGAGGGTGGAGTAATGATATCTTGGCTAGACAAATATCCTCTGGGTACATGGGTATATAGATGAGTGATATGAGATGATTAACTGTATAGCTGATTTTAATAGGAAGCATATAATGTTATATGAGGATGTCTGTGCTAGAACAACATGTACCATTTTGGCAGCTCTTACCCAAAGATTCAGGCCCGTTCAGGAGGAATTCCCCTCGTCCCATTGAGGTTACAATGACTCGCTGCCTGCTGTGATTGTGAGGAAAAAGCTCCTCACTGCTCCCGGTCCGAACATCATAGAGGAGATACCTGTCGCTGGTACCTACACACACGCAGGCGCCATCCACTGCCAAGGCCACAGGATCCTGGAGCAGAGGGACTTCTCTTACAACGTCCCACCTGTCCACTCCCACCACGTGGATTCGGATCAGCTTCCTGCGGCTGGAGGAAGTAACCATCTCCACACATGCTGCCTGGGCTTCGAGCAACGAGTTGCACACCTCAAACAAATGCACATGCGGGATCTTCTTGAGGGCGGGAACAGGCTCTAAGGAAAACATGTTGAGGGCCATAACGCTCCGGTCCCACAGGACCAGAAGGTGGTTGAAAATTGGGATTACCCTCAGTTGGGCTACTTGGGTGCTTGAGCCTAGTTTTCTCACCCTACACTCTCTAATTTTGCTCTGGCCAACACTCGGGTCTCCATCTGTGCCACTGGGAAGGATGAGATGCAAGACTGTTGCATCTTTGGTCCCTATATACACATTTCGGTCATAGTACTCGATGCACTGTATGCTGGATTTGTCCTTTTCTTTTGTGGCTGATTGCTTTTCATAGACGTGTGTGTGTGTAAATGCTCTAAAAGCCATTACTTTACGATAGGTTGCACTAAGTGAGAAGTACACACATGTATAGAATGGCTATACAACAACAGAGTCCATGATGACAAAATTAAAAAAAGCCGATTTCAGGAGCTCATCGGGGGGGAAACATTCACACCAAAATAAATAGTTTCCACTAAAAAAAAACAAAAAAACACACAGAACCCTCGATTCATTCAGAAAAACGAACTGTTACTGCGAGAAGTTGAACCTTTTTTTATGGGCACGCTCACACCGCTTGTACAGATCACTGTAAATACTATCTTATCTTATCTTTGGTCTGGTAGTGTTCATTTAAAGCTAAAAATCTTTATTTTCTATGTGGCACAGATCTGCTCACGTCATCCGTATTTAATCAGGATTAAAAATCGATCTAAGGATGTTCGATTTTTGTAACGTCAAAAAACTAAATGTATCTGCTTAAATTAAAGCTACAGATCTTCTGTAAAATATGTAAAATGAGATGTCCCTACCTCTCTGTTGTTCTCCCTTCTTCTCTGATTCTTTCACAAGTTTATGGAGTGTAAAGTAGTTTCACCTCCCCATGTGACTATATCCTTACAGGAAATCTATGTCAGCATTTTTGCACCACTCATCCTGCCATGTGAGTACACTTACACAACTCATCCAGTGGCCTCACCAAGAAAACCAACTTTTACAAGTGTCAGAAGTATGGTGAGAAGGACAGATAATTTGAGGTGCCCACATTTACAGTCGCTTGTAATCTACTTTGGTTAGTGGATTATGGACAAGTAGAGGAGCAAATCTTCTGCTGATCAAGGCATATATGGTCACTGTCAGTTGTTTTACAACGTGAGTGAGCTGGGCGTGAAAAGGTCAAGAGGCAACAGTGGTTGGTTTTACAACAATGATTATCTAAGTGATGATGGTTATAAAAAGATGTGGATTTCGATCACAGCTATATTTGCTACACTGAACTTTGTGCGTGCCCTAAACTGACAGCAGACTCCCCAATTCTTGGAGCAGAAGAAGACATATAAGGATGAGCAACAGCTAGCCGAGAATGATTTCCATTTAAGCATGATATAGAAAGGTCTTTATTGGAACAACCTTCAAGTGTTTCATATGAGAGAAGCATAAATCATGCATCATATAAACATGTATACTAAGCTTAGAGCAGTCAGTATTTTTGAGCACCAAAAGTAATTTTTGGAGCTATCTATTGTTTCATTAACAATTATTACTATTATCCTGATTGGTCAAGTAATCAATTTGTCTATAATGTCACCAAATAGTGAATTTTTTTTTTTTCATCAGACAGTTCAGAATCCAAAAATATTCAGTTTACTGTCATATAAGATTTAAAAAAAGTATCAAATCCTAACTCATTACATTCATCTATTAATTTATATTATTATAGTAATACTCGTAATGATATTTATAATAATAAAAATAGTAATCAATTTCAACATTATTTTATCCTTGTCAAAACAATAAAGTTTGTGAGGAACAAAATGTGAATTTAAACAAAGGAACTATGGCACCCTAACTTTAAAGATTCATGTTTGTCTTTATGGAAACATCACAGTTTTTTGTGTGTGGGTATTGTGAGAGAGCTAATGGTCATTTACAACAGCAAAATAAGCATTTGACATTTAGAGTTTGTTTATGTGCCAGGCATGCGAAGTAGCAATATTCATGGATACACAATATCTGTATTAGAACAGGAGCACTCTTTGTTATTTGGATAAACCAATGACCCCTTAATGGAAAGGTCACTTCTCCCTGCCGCAGTCGGTGCACAATATGTTGTCGCGCTGAGTGAGGAAGCCACGTCCAACCAGCGACATGGAGCACTGAATGCAGGTGAAACACTCGCTGTGCCACTGGCGTTCCTCAAAAGAGATGTACTTGGCCCCTGCCAGACCTGCACACATCAAACAAAGATCCATGTATTAACATAAATTGCAGGTTAATGCAATATCTTCACCTTGTTAATCTGACACGTCCAACGCAAATGCAAATAAAGGCCTTTAATAAAAAGCAGGAGAACTGCATGTCAGAGAGTGAATGAAAACATGAGCACAGCAAGGAACTCACTGGTGATTGGCTTGGTGCAGCCCACACACTTCTTTGCATACAGGTTGCTGAAGCATTCGAGGCAGTAGGGGAAGTTGTCCCTGGAGGTGAAGCGCTGACCCGAAAGCTGCTTTCTGCAGCTGATGCATAAGAAGCACTCACGGTGCCAGGGCTTCTCTTGGTAGGTCACTCCACCTGTTGTGATGGCCTAGAGGTAACACAAACCCAGTGAAGGTGAGAGTGAAAGTAAGAGAAACATTCCTCTTACTATGCATCCTCTTGTCACGCGGCCACCGTGTGAATATTAAAACACCAGAGTCAGGAGGATTTACTGCATATAAAACACTCAGCTGTAACTCTACCTTCTTACAAGCACAGCACTGGTAGGCAAACTGCTTCTCGAAGCAGGGCACACAGAAGTAGCCGGTGTCTTTTGGGATGAAGGACTTGGTTCCTATTGGCTGCTGGCAGCGGTGGCACAGGAAGCAGGTCTCATGCCAGCTGTTACCCTTGTATTCCATTTTGCGGGATCCTGGCACAGGGAACGAGAGCAGCTTAGTCAGCATATGGTACCTCTATGATAGAAACACACTGCGGCTGAAAATAGTCCTGCTTTATCTGTTGGGTGGAGACAAGGAAGAAATTGCGTCGCTGTATAGTATTTTAAATCTTTAGATCTATTTTTTATATGTCTTTTCTGCACTTTTGCATTTTCATGCAATCCTCTAAAATGGATGAAAACTTCTGAAAATGCTCAAAACATTTTGAATTTCAAGATCTACAACTCTATGATAACTTGGCAAACGCAAAATATCGAAGATCATGTGATATGATCGAAAGCTGAAGAAGGGCGACTAAATGTACTTTGTGATGAGATTGTTTTGTCAACTTCGCTTTCCAAGGTCAAGAATGGATTTTCATTCTTAACTTTTGGAATTGTTTTCTTTTTTGTAAAACTAACTAATGTTATCATCACCTCTGCATGATAAAAACAATATTTATTGGATTACTGATATGGATCATTTACCAACCCAAATCCACTTTACATCCCAACTTTAAGTAGATTGCTCAATTGCCGAATAAATCAATCGAGAATAGAAACAATAACCAATTATGTCTGATCAGAGGTTTAACCGACTAATCATCTCACAGTCTTGTCGACTGTTCGTTCAAAACAACAATGGCAGCTCCAAGAGGTTAGCATAGCTACAATAGCATCAGTTATATCATAATTGGAGAGTATTTCTTCAATGCAAGATAAGAGAGGTACAGCACTAAATCGCCATTATCAACCCAAAGTATCATACCTGGCATGACAGTTTTCTTGCATGTGGTGCACTTGGAGGAATAACCGTGGGCGTAGCATTCAGTGCAAAGTAACAGATCTTCCTTGGCGGCAAAAGCCTTTTCCACCAAAGAACGGCTGCACTTTGCACACTTAAAACACTCCTCGTGCCAGTGGCGATCCTTGTAAGACAAGTCCTGTAGATATTTAACACATTATTTATTGCACATGTAAGAATATATATATTTATAGATCATAAAATGAATACATATAACATGCATTCTGTTTTTAGAAGTTACTTACATAAAAGCAATTACTCTCAGGGTAACATTGGTGCTTCCTTACCTTGCAGTTACAGCCAATTGCTAAAGAGCAGTCCTCACAGCTGTTAGCGAACAGGTTCTCATAGCACTTAGTGCAGTACTGTTTGTCCTCTTTCATTATGTACTTCTTCCCCAGCAGGGAGTCTTTGCAGTAATGGCAGTCGAAACGCTCGCTGGTGGACATTGTTGTTTGGTATTCTTAACTGCCGGTCAAAGAGAGCATAAGGAGGAAAATTGGACGATAAAGAAGAATAGGATAGATGAAGAGTGCCCTGAAATGGTCCAAGCAATCTCTCCCCCTCTCATCAAGCAAATCATCAAGTAAAGAGGCAAAGCAATGTTTCCCCCCCTATTTTCAAAATAATCAGGAGAGTTGTATTAAAGAAGTCTGTACCTTAGTTGATATGGGGCGAGGGTGAGGCTGGAGCTGGGGTCTGCCGAGAGCGAGCGGTCCAGACACAGGGATGAAAAGGGGTGAGGCAGGATTAGAGGTATCCACTGGGGGGGGGTCTTCTATATATACTGGCCCCTCTTATTAGCGGTAATCTCTAGGGAGAATGGACTTGCTCCACTGCATCATTCTGTGCCTTTTAAGGGTGCACAGATCGCTTTATACAAGGAAGTGTAAAAGCAATGTGTAATACATGTAGTTTTAGGGCAAAAAAAAAGATAAAAGTTAGGAAATACGACAACCTGCAGTGGAACAAATTTAAATACACAAAATCTTTTCTTTTCCACACACTAATATCAGTTTGGATATTGGTGCCACAGCAGAGAGAGTTGGCCATTTGGATTCTGTGACATGTCTGGACACACTTCGTGAGTGCCTGCCACACACAAGCAGTTGCAGATGGCTATTGAGCGGTAGTTGCCAGAAGCTTTGTGGTTGCCAGGTACTGAACTACATATTGCCAGGACCTCTCAGAAGCTTTTGAGAGAGCCTTGGCAGCACTTCAAGGGGGAGCTGAGGGCCTGTGGATGTCCAGTCCATCCACAGCAAAATAAAGGAGGAGCAGCAGAAATTACAGTTTGATGGTGACCATCTTGCTGATAACGATACTCTTGTCACTTCATCAAAAACACATATATTTTGTGTTGCTTGAAAACAAGAGATAATACAAACAATATGAAAATCAGTGGCCTATTGATTGGGTCATTGATAGCACCAATGCATTACTGTACCAATTGATTGTTCTCACCCACTGTTATTAAAATATGGTTATTTTGACCCAACCTTAGACACGAAAAGCTCACCCAGGAAAATAGGGCAAATAACATTAATGTTAAAAAATAACACTGACACTGGGTCAAAACAACCCCTTATCCGGTGTGTCAAGTTATTACCTTGGTGATATATTGACCCAAATTGGATCAATTTTGACCCAGTTAGCATTGTGCAGAACATTACAGTATAATATAGAATTCGCATGTATGTTTGGCCAAGTCACCAATACCAAGTAAATCCTCCGTTTTATTTGTCAAAAATGATGCCTGAAACATTACAAATCTTTCTTTTCCACCTCAAAAAAAATCCTAGTTCTCCAGCATCTTTGACTGACAGTCGACTAATTACATTTGAATCTAGGAACATGTGGTCATATCAGTTTTCCAAAAGGATCAGGGGGCGGACATCTTCATAAAAATAGCCCGGGGAGACCACCACAGGCCTAATCCCTCATATACACACACAGGAAGGTCAGTGAGAGGGATGAGGCTGAGAGGAATGCATCTCTGTCTGGATGAACTCTGTCTTTTCTCTACATCCACTTCAGTGCTATTCCTTGTAAAGTAATTCCCCCCTTGTGTAATCCATTTTTAGATCAGCAGATGATGTTGAAACAGAGTCCTGTGTTGTATGTGGGTTGTATCTACAAACCTCTGAGGGATAATGTAAGACTGTTATTTTTGACCTACAAGCCGCATGTTATGAAAGGCTTTCAGCACAAAATAACTGTATCATGTCAGGAATTCAAGTGCTGGAAATGTTTCCGATTTGAAGTCATGCTATCCTTCAGGTTTTACTTATTTGTAAGTAGGTGGATCCGCAGGATTACAGGGAGTCATCTGCTGCTCTGGATTAAATTACCATTGTATTGTACCCTTGCTCCCTGCTGGTGCCCAGATCAGCGGCTGCAAATCTCGAGCCATGCAGACCTTAAATAAACCCAGAACCAACTGTAGGGCAAATATAGTCATTGCCTCTCAAAAAGCCTCTAATCTTTGTTGCACTGGTGGCTGATGCACATTATGTCTGTCACCGTGTGTCATCAAACCAGGGCTGGCAGTGACCTATATTCACTAGCAAACAAAACTCACATGTTTTATAGAATATTGACATAATACGAAAAGTCATGAAAAATAAATTGCATGTCAAGAGAGGGCTTTATTCACTGAATATTAAAGCAGAGATTATTGAACATTGTGTTTGTCAGTATTGACATGCATTCATGCATGCATGTTTGTAATGTTTTTTAGCTGCTCTGATTTGCATCTGATAGATAACAGGTGCAGGTCTTTGTCTCTCGGATTATTAACTTCTACACCACACATTGCCAACTCTGCGGAGCAACAAGCTTGCTGATCTAGCATATTCCTTTTTGCCTGCTTAATCCTCTGAAGTCAACTAGTGAGCAGCTGCCAACAGATTTCGTATACGGCCTGTCGGGGCCCCAATAAATAGGCCTTTATTTGACCTGGACTCGGGTGTCCTCTTATCTTAATGTATTCAGTCTTTACAATAAGGTGCCAGTGGATGTTTTTTCCCCACCTCTTAATCAAATGATCTCAGAGAAGAAGAGGAGCATTTACTTTGGTGGCTCCTTTGAGGTGGCGACTTGTTGTAGACTGAGACAGATCAACACGACACAGTTGCATCTCTCTGAAGCACAAAAGCCTCGCCGCACCAGAGTTGACAGCTGGTTGGCATGGTGATGACAGCATAAGTGGGATCCATTAGGTTTGAGATGAGGGGCGGCTCTTGTAGTTAATGGGAGGACTCACACAAACCTGGCCATTTGAGCAGGACTCTGCACTCTAGTGCAACGTGGAGGGCTCGCTTTCAACGCAGCGTTTTCATCTGAACAGGATAGCCACATAGGGGGTTGCCAGGGGGCGAGGAGATACAATCTACTAAGTCTACGATCTGCAAAACCTTACACCCCTTTAGGGAGGCCCTGCGAGCCTCCAACGACTTCTGCCCCCCTCAAACCCTCCCCAGTTCTCACCAAAATGAGTCATGGTATGAGTGGGTGACAAACCCTGTCACATAGCCAGACATATGATCTCCGCTGCTAAAGAGGAGAAAAAGTTGTCTACTCCTAGGAATGCACAACCCATTAAAATGCTCTCCAGTTCGATCCATCGCCTCCTCCCAGCCCACAGAGTTTGTGGTATTCAGATTAACTGTGGGCAGACCAAGCTGCTGATTGTCTTTGGGTGCCAGCAGCAGCAATGCTGAGCACACAATATACCTAATAAGTCACCTGTATAGGAAATGTAAGCCTAGAAGTTTGATTACTTGTTCACCTATCAAGGAAACTTTCCCAGAAATGACAAATCCTCAGTGCCTTGAGCTGAAACACTTCAATAGAGCAGCATAAATAAACAAGTTCTCTCTAAATGTTTCATGATCTGATCATTTAAATGACAAAGTAAATGGTTATTTTTTCTGGCAATTATTACATCACAGATCTGATTCTTTTGGAGGGGAGTTATGTCTGAAACCTGCAATAACTGATATTTTGGTACTGAAATACACTACTTTCATCTTTTAAGCTGATGGCGCATAGGTTAGCAGACAATTGCCTAATAACACACACAGTAGACTAGAGTAACATTAGCATTCACAAGTACTGCAGGGATGAAGTATTGTAACCCAACCCTGGAAGTTAGCATCAAACTGGTTCCCTGAGGAAAAATGGGATTTTTCCATTAAGCTTGTGTTAACCTCAGACCATATAAAACCCGTTGACTTGGAGAAGTGGGAATCTGAAGTGCAAAATTCTTACTTTTATTTTCCACTAACTCCTGAGGGCAATATCTGGCTCCTTAGCGGTTTAAGCTAGTTGCTTACTTCGTGTCTGCAGTATGATTTTAGAACTTTTTCACTGAAAACAGTGGCCTGTAGTCGCTGAAAACGATGCTATGAGAGTGGATAAACTGAACCAAAACGGTAAAGTTGCAGGTTGAAAAACCGAAACAATGAACTGCAAGATGCAATAGACCCTTTTACAGCCGACACCAAATGATGTGCATGCCTGCTGGCAACGGAAGTGGACGAGTAAGCAAGCTTTAGACAATATTTAGATCTGTTACCAGCATCAAAATGTTTGGTTGTTGTGTGTCACAATTTCAAAATAGCAGGTTGTGACCCAAATGCAGAAAAACATAGATGAGGAGGCAGCATGTGCTTTTAGGTGATTTAATGATGAAATAAATGGCAACGCTGGCAGGCAATAGAAAATCTAAAAACAAACCAGGAGCACTAGAACACAGAACTAGCAGGTTAAAGGATGCTCTTTTTTTTCGCACTAGGAGAGACGATGAACTGACAATGAATGAAACAGGGGCAGCTCACAGGCTTCATACACAAGGGGAGCAGGGTGATGAGACACAGGTGGAACAAATCAGGCAGTGAAGACAATCACAAAGGGAAACACACAAAGGCAGGAAGTAAAATCAGATATGAAACTTAAGGTGTGCGTATCAAAATAAAACAGCAAACATTAAACGAACGAATGAAACACGGAACATGACAGAAAACCTAGAAAACAAAATCCTCCAGAAAAATCTAAACTGATTCAGGCCACTGATAAGAAAATGATGATAGTCTTTGAGGTTTAACAAAAGTCTGAGGGCCTCTGAGCACCGTGATTGGCAGTCAGAATCGATTTTCAGACTCGCAGACTCAAGTTCTACAGACTCGACGGGATCATGACCGTTTCACATCAAGATCTTTCAGTTTAACAGGCTACTGTGTTAACTGTTGACTTTCAACCATTAAGATGGATGGTTGGAATATAAAATAACCACAGATGGGTACGTTGTTAAAATAGTTTGAAGGCTTTTACAAGGACACCTACATGTTCTGTTCTTGTTTTCAAAAGTTGCTGTCACTACAAGCAACCAGGACTCATACAGCTAAGAGTCCGCTCATTAAACCAAAACACCTTTTTGGCTGAAAGCTAGTGACATGCTGATACTACTGGACTGATCAGAAATGCGTGTTTGTAGTTCCCTCTTTAAAACCTGATAAACTCAAAACCCTGAGCCTTTGTCATGGTATTGTAGTTGTAGCCTAAGGATCTAGTGACTTGTATACTTGTTATTTCTCATTGGTGTAACGTCCACAAAATAGGCATATATTTATATATCCGGTCACTTCATAACGAGTCATTTGCTAATGTATTCTACCTACTCACGAATAGCAAACCGATCTTGAAGTCTGTCAAATTTTGTCAACATCAATTTAGGTTGCATTTGCAATCTTTGGTGGTTAATGCCCTTGCATAGTTTCACAGGCTATCTATAGCCTTGTCAAGCTGAGGGGAACTGCAGAGCCAGTTTATAATTTTCTGTTGGTTCTTCCCTACAAGACACACCTTTGACATTACAACGTCTGTGACACTGTCTTGAGTTACAGGATGCACAATGCCCCCTGTACTGCCACCTGTACTTTCACATAAATCCCCAACTGACATCGATGGATTATTTTGCGCCGCTGATCCAGGCAACACACACATTTGTTACACCCATTGACCCACAAGCGTTGAGCGGAGGCAGTTAACAAGATGCGTCATCTTTGTGTGGTGGAGGAGACTACTGCAAATACCAGAGTGCTAGCGAGGATATGTAGTTACTAACAACAGGCAGAGGATTGAGGCGTAACCAACACAACACACTCTCCTCACGCTCGTCAATCACTTATCAAGGCTTTTGGATAGCTATTTATACGTCTGCCTGCTTTACATGGCACTGAAGAACAGTGTGGGCAACATCGGTGGAAATTATATTTGATAGAGATGCAAGAAGACTATATAAGGTAAAATGTAATCAAATAAAATAATCAAAGAGCAACTAACTCCAACTTTCCCATAATCAACGGAAGTCCTCAAATTTAAAGGACATTTTGCTAACTGACCTGACTCATTAGTTTTGGCATTAGTTTTTAATTAGATGAGAAGATTGATACCATTGTCAAGCAAACTTGATGAGAGTTGGATCTCATCAAGTGAGTACATGTACAATACATGTATTTCCCAAATTGTCAGACTATTCCTTTAAGGGTAGCAAGCAACAACTGATTCAGGTTTTTTTTTGTTGGTAAAATGGTTTCAGTGTAAGATTTCAAAAGTTTATCAGCTTTACAAAATAAATCTGTATGCCCCACTCATGTTTGCTCATTTATCCATGTTTATTTTCTTTGACACTATCAGACATCTACAGTTAAAACACAACATTTGGCAAAATACAACGATTTGGCAAAAATTTGTACTGATTGATTCACTGATTATTTCAGTAAACTGGCAGAAAATGAGCATTTCTGTAGAAATCATCATGTTCAACCACACATAAAGATTTCATCCCATTCGGTATACAGTGTTCTTAAGGACTCCGGCAAAATCAGTGCCAGGTCGGACAGTATCCAGAGACTCATGAATAAAAGTGCTATATCTCTGCTGCATTTTGGCATGACTTTTTGAATTAGGTCACGCCAAGAGGATTACCGCCTAATCACAAGAAAAGAAAATGGTGTAAATTGCCCCCCTTGATGAAAACGTCCACTTTACAACACTAAAACCATTGTCTCTGACACTGGTAATCCTTTTCAACTGTCACTCTCCTTTCACCTTGATTCACAGCCTTTCAAAGCACCAATATTTACTACAAAGGCGCAGCAAAATCACATTCACTGCCTGACAACACTTGCATCTTATAAAGAGATCTTTATAACATTGAAAATATGTACAACACGTTGTTTCTTTAACCCATAAATGCAAACATTGTTTGAGCTCCCTCAGTCCTTTGCACATACAGGAATGATCTGTGTCAGTGGGCTGGTTTGATCCAGAGGATGATTTATATACAAGGTTTATATATAGGTCTCACTATGGCGTTCAGAACCATATTCCATAAGAAAAATTATTAAATTCATCGTAATTTACATCAATGGTCCCTTTGACAGTGAAGAAATATCAAAATGATAATAACCTGAAACATGTTTGAGTACTTTGACCAAAAAGACGCCGGCTCATCTTGCATAAAATGTTGACTTGGTTTTGCACAGTTCTTTCTGTAAAAACGAAACCATGAAGTCAATAGCTGCTGAGTGCTGTTGAGATGCATTGTTCAGTGGATTAGATGATCTGACAACATTTAAAAGTGATGCGGTATCTACAGATGTATATGTATTTTGTAGCGTGATCTTGAGTGGTGTAGGTTGGCTGGCAAGCCACACAACTGTAAACAGGAGTGTAAACAACAACAAAAAATTCAGAAAAAAAAATATCTTTCACATGCAACCTCTAACTGCCCACACACCACAACACTGCGATGTGATGATTCAAAGACAGTTATATGGCTAATCTTGCAGTAATCTTGACCATTTCACATCTTTCACTTTTTTCTTAACGGGTATCAAACATGTGGGCAGATCTCACCTGACTATATTTCATCCTAATTCACAACCAATTCACACATATGGTAACATCTGCTTGAAATAGTTGAAAAGATCAGTGTAAATATTTAATGTCACATTGTAGGATGACAGTACAGTATGCACAGCAAAATTGCTTCAGGTCATTTGTGCTCTTTCTCATCACTGTATTCAATTAAAAAGTACAGATCAAATCAGAATGTAACATAATGAGGTGTCTGGGAGTTTCATACTGCAGTGCAGTGGCTCTGTACTCTACTATCACCATCCATGCGGAATCTAACTGCACTTTGACACATCACATGTGACAATGAACAATTCACAACATGATTAAAATAGTGACCTCCCTCTCACGAGCAGTCACGTCTGCTGTCGGAGACTGCCGGGGTAGTGATCACCATATGCCATCTACAACCACATACCACAATGTCCATCTGTCTTACTGTACATATGTAAAGATAGGTAGCAGTTGGATTAGCAGTGCAAATGCAAACTCACAAAAATATGGAGAAAATAAATGACAGCTACATAATTCCAAAAATACATAATATGTACATGACACAATTAACTACTTTCACATTTCAGTTCAGTAAACACTGCATAGGTGACTGCTTCACAGATGAGATTTTTAAAAATCTTGTAATGCCTTACTTGAATAAATATTACATAAATATTTTCACTTTTTTTTATGTCAGTCTCCTTCTGCAGCCAGCACTATTCTAATGTCTGCTTCATGAAAAGGGGATATTTAAAGAAAAAACTAAACAACAACCTTGTATCATGTATGTTATCTGTTATACAGGAACAGTCATACAATCAAGCATTCATACAAAATATAAATCGAAAATATAAAAAAAATAGCAGCAAATGTTATCATGTTAAGCAATCATTGGTTGAAATAACAATAACAAATGTAGTGCATTTTTTATCTATTAACATAATTAATAAATGATCAACACAAAAGGCAAAGTAAGGCTTAGCAAAAATGACTTGCAAATAATAAAAAACAAAACAAGATTGATGTCTCACTGGGCCACTGAATCACTAAAAAAAAATCATCATTCGGGAGCTCTGGACACAACAATAATGCACCTTCATGTTAACCGAAGGACAGAAATGACTTAAAGCACAGCCTTTAAGAACAAAACAAGCACTGCATAGCCCTTCAAAGTACTATCCGCCCCAGTACCACTTGTCAAGGTTATTGAATGCCTTGTACTCCTTGTGCCTACGCAGGTAATCACAAGCCAGGCATGTGTGCTCTGCCCAGAAATAAGCCTTCTTTACTTTAAAGTGCCGCCTCCACTCAAAGTACCTGAGGTACATTTCCTCGTTCTTGTCCAAGAGCAGCAGGTAATCGGCCAGCTCCTTGGGCGAGGTGAAGTCGTCCACGTGGATGAAGGCGTCTCCCTGGATAAAGTTCTCATAGTTCTGCCTGGGCGGGCCAAGAACCACTGGCACTGTCCCCACAGACAGCGGGTTGTACAGTTTTTCAGTGATGTAGTCCTTGTGGATGGAGTTCTCAAACGACAGGTAGAACTTGCAGCTGGCGATGGTGGGGAAGTAATCTTGGTCAGAGATGTACTCCCCGAAGGCTTGTCCATACGCATGCACCTCAATGTGTTTGTACAACTCATTGTAGTATTTCACCCGCACGTGGTCCTGGTTCCAATTGCTCACAATCCAGCAGATCAGCTTGTTTTTGCTGGGTGGGACAAAGTCCTCCTCGCCATCCGCTGCTACAATGGACCCATAAGGCACTTCAATGTCAGCATCCTGACGATAATTGAGAGTCAGATTGAACATATTCTCGATCCCAGGCAGCTGGGAGGAGTGCGACGGCGACTCCAAGTTCATCCATATCCACTTCTGGAAGGATGGTCGCTGGAGCGGTGGCAGGTTGGACAGGTCGGTGCAGATGTCTCGGTGATGGATGACGACCCCATCTGACTTGTTGTAGAAGTTTCTGTCCGCTGTGATGAAGCAACCTTCAATGTTAAAGAGAGAGCTGCACACGCCCAGGTCGTAGGTTTGTCCAAAGGGCCAGAGCCAGATCAGCAAGGTGGTCACGTTTTTATCGCTTTTGGTGGAGAAGAGGTTCTTGACCCGGTCTGTGGATACTGTTGACTCTACAGGACCTGATAACCAGCTGGTGGATGGTTTAAAATACATCAAAAACAGAGTCACAAAGCATCCCAGTACGAAAGTGCCGAGCAGAAGGGGTCGTAGGATTCTGTGAAAAGATGCAGATGGCATACTCTGTCCTGGAACCCAAGAAGAAAACGCTACGTTAAAGTCTAGATCAACAGGATTCAACATCCAGACTAATCACATGATCTTTCACAGGTATTGCATAATATGACCATAGGTTGTTCTATTATATCTATTAAAGTTGACTCATATATCTATTACAGTTGCCTTGTGAGCATCTACATGTGAACAAAGTGTTTCTATTCTTGCTATAATCTTTGAGTATGCACACTACAGTGCGTTAGGCACACACTGCTTTGTTTCAATATTCATAAAGAAAAATGTGTCGCCTCCTCAGGCTCATTATAATACAAACCTGGTGGATTTGACTGAATGCTGAAATCCAAGCAAGAGTAGAGGTTGTGGGAATCGTAGGGAGCAGTTCCTACATCGGGTCGACGGTGGGATCAATCTTCTTTGTGATTGAGAGCTCATAGACCAAAGAAAAAAGGTCACAGCTAAGAGAAGCCCCCTTTGCTCTTACGCAGATTAACAATGATCCTTAATGATCTACTGAGGTGCGTTTGATCTTGAATGCACAGGTCTTCTTAATGACGCCTCCTATACGTGAGCAGAGAAAGAGAATCAGAGAGAATCAATTAGGGCTCGAGAGAGACTGAACCATCAGCACAGAAAGTAAGCACTCATGTGAGGTCATACGCAATCAACATGCAGAGAAGAGCTTCATCTTCACAAACACATCTTTTAGATTAGCTGGAAAATAAAATGAAAACAACAAGGTTATTGCAAAATTGCCAGTTAAATCACGGATGTTGTTTCAAATTTGTCTGTTAAGCATTCGTGTAAGCTTCAAGCTGATATTAGTTTTTGTAATATTCTATGTATGGTAAGAGAATGCTGCCATCTTAAGGCAGAGTAGAGTAGAAAGGCCCCCCAACTCTCCAGCTCTCTGGGGCTCAATACACACCTGCATGTTGCATAAAGAGGCAGATATAGATCTTGTTCCACGCGTCACTGAAGCACATTTCAATCTATAACACAATGCTGCAACACTCATTTTCCTCACATCATTCGTCCGATATGACATAAGGGGAATGAGATTGGCTTTATGTATGACAGCACCCCTTCATGTCTCCCATCTGTGACTTAAATACACAGATCTGCCACCAAAGGCCACATGAACCAGAGCCAGATGAGTGTATTCCTTTTAAAGGCTTGCAGTATCAATACATTTTCATGTAGGCAAATCCTCTTACACAGCTGTAATATGCTTTCTGTGAGCAGCAGTGATAAGCTCTCTGCTTCACAGAGGATGCAGCCCATGGATACCTTCATAAAGTGTATGGTGGTGTCAAATATATTAAACACAGTATCGTTTCGGGAGAGGCTGAAGTGTAAAGTAGTGCAGAGATTAAAAACCTATTTAGACCTATCAACTATGCAGCGTGTGGTAAAGTTATAGTGTCTCCATGGTGATGGATGGTGCTGAGGTCATGGTATATGAGAGGGTAACATGGCTCACACTAGTTATTCTCCCTCTCTTCTTTCCATCTCTGCGCCAAAACCTGAGTCCTGAGTGAGACGTGTGCAGCTCGAGCATCCATTCAGACTTTAAATAACACAACTGGGGTTTTGTCAAATGCATTGTGATGTATTTGGGACAGAGCGCCGCATGGGTGAGTAGTCTGCAGCGCGGCTACCTCAGAATGACTGGAGAGGCAGAACCCCCCCATAACCACAGATTTAGCATCACCAGTCACAGGGGTGCATCACATCCCTGATGTGGTTTTAATGACAGGTAAGGTAGGCTAAAGGGAGCGCTCATCCCAGCAACACTACATCTATTCCCACCTTGATTTATGTGTTTTCTGTCATGAAGGCCACAGCAGTGATTATAAAAAGGAGCTCCATCCCAGGTGAGGATTCATTTCCAGCCATCGAGCACTGAAGGTCATTTTTTCTTTCTCTATAAAGACGTGATGCTGTTAGTCGAGCCCTTGTTGAGATGGTTGTGTTTAGGTGTGACTGTGCCTCGGTGGTAATACTGAGAGATTCACTAGAATGTTACATGTGAAGCCTGAACACCCCCCAACCCCCCCCTCTCCCCCTTTTGCGCACCAAAAACGCGCAGAATCTAAATAATAAGCGTGCAGGATGCTGCTGGAAAAATAAAAAAGATGTAGCCTACAATATGTGCCATGCAAACACAGCTGGGATGCAATGTCAGATTCAGAAACACGAATCACATTTACAGAGAGAAACACATAAAGCAGCGACTGTCCAGTGCCGGTCAGTAAACTGATGGTTAGAGATCATTTATAATTAGCTTGCGAGGATTCTGCCGTCAAAATCAGGTGCAGGGAAGAAAAAAAAAACCAGCCAGCCATGCTTTTCACTCACCATCTCGACAGAGAGTCCAACAGACCCGTCTCCTCATGTCCTCCGGAGGCTCACAGGCTCAGGGACACATAGACTCAGAGACTCAGAGACTCAGAGACAGAGACTCAGAGACTCAGAGACTCATAGACTCAGAGACTCAGAGACACAGGGACACAGACACATACGGGAGGTGCGGATGCGTCTGGAATAGAAAGTCGCGCCCGTCCGCCGTGTTTGCAGAGAGAATAGATCCGGAGGAGAACGCATCCATCGTCCTGATCCAGAGAGGATAAATGATGCCTCCTGTAACAGTGTGCGCTGAATCTCACACAGACGCAAAGAACGACGGCTCAACAAAAACAGGAAAAAAGATTGGGAAAAAAAAAAAAAAGAGACAGATTTGTCTGCTACCCCGTCAGCCTGCACACGGGAGGCATGGCTGGCTGAGAGGACGACATGGAGGTGATGGAGGTCCAGTGATGGAGGTCCAGTGATGGAGGTCCAATGGAGGTCCAGTGATGGAGGTCCAGTGATGTGATGCTCAGTGATGTGATGCTCAGTGATGTGATGTGGAAGCATTCCCTGATGGCTGCACTACCTTACTCTGTTTACCGTCAATGCAGCTGTGTGTGTGTGTGTGTGTGTGTGTGTGTGTGTGTGTGTGTGTGTGTGTGTGTGTGTGTGTGTGTGTGTGTGTGTGTGTGTGTGTGTGTGTGTGTGTGTGTGTGTGTGTGTGTGTGTGTGTGTGTGTGTGTGTGTGTGTGTGTGTGTGTGTGTGTGTGTGTGTGTGTGAGGTGTGTGTGTGTGTGTGTGTGTGTGTGTGTGTGTGTGTGTGTGTGTGTGTGTGTGTGTGTGTGTGTGTGTGTGTGTGTGTGTGTGTGTGTGTGTGTGTGTGTGTGTGAGTGTGTGTGTGTGTGTGTGTGTGTGTGTGTGTGTGTGTGTGTGTGTGTGTGTGTGTGTGTGTGTGTGTGTGTGTGTGTGTGTGTGTGTGTGTGTGTGTGTGTGTGTGTGTGTGTGTGTGTGTGTGTGTGTGTGTGTGTGTGTGTGTGTGTGTGTGTGTGTGTGTGTGTGTGTGTGTGTGTGTGTGTGTGTGTGTGTGTGTGTGTGTGTGTGTGTGTGTGTGTGTGTGTGTGTGTGATGTGTGTGTGTGTGTGTGTGTGTGTGTGTGTGTGTGTGTGTGTGTGTGTGTGTGTGTGTGTGTGTGTGTGTGTGTGTGTGTGTGTGTGTGTGTGTGTGTGTGTGTGTGTGTGTGTGTGTGTGTGTGTGTGTGTGTGTGTGTGTGTGTGTGTGTGTGTGTGTGTGTGTGTGTGTGTGTGTGTGTGTGTGTGTGTGTGTGTGTGTGTGTGTGTGTGTGTGTGTGTGTGTGTGTGTGTGTGATGTGTGTGTGTGTGTGTGTGTGTGTGTGTGTGTGTGTGTGTGTGTGTGTGTGTGTGTGTGTGTGTGTGTGTGTGAGGATGTGTGTGTGTGTGTGTGTGAGTGTGTGTGTGTGTGTGTGTGTGTGTGTGTGTGTGTGTGTGTGTGTGTGTGTGTGTGTGTGTGTGTGTGTGTGTGTGTGTGTGTGTGTGTGTGTGTGTGAGGATGTGAGTGTGTGTGTGTGTGTGTGTGAGGATGTGTGTGTGTGTGTGTGTGAGGATGTGTGAGTGTGTGTGAGTGTGTGTGAGTGTGTGTGAGTGTGTGTGTGTGTGTGTGTGTGTGTGTGTGTGAGTGATGTGTGTGCGTGAGGCTGTGTGTGTGTGTGTGTGTGTGTGTGTGTGTGTGAGGATGTGTGTGTGTGTGTGTGTGAGTGTGTGTGTGTGTGAGGATGTGTGTATTATATTATATTACTCTTCAATCTTCTGCTTTAGGTTCTCCTTTGAATACGCAGGTGACTCATCCTGCTGAGGACCAGGAGGTCTCTGCTCTGTGTCTTCATCCTAACGGCACAGCAACGGGAGGTCTGTGTGTCAGTGATGGAAGACGAAGGCTGAACTGTGACCGCCAGCCACTGATAATCAGAACATGTCATTTATGTTACTTGCTGATATGAACTTTCTCAACACATAAGCTGTGGCGTAGTGGAGAGCAAGGTAGTTCTCCAATCAGAGGGTCGGTGGTTCGATACCCGGCTTCGGCAGTCGATGTGTCCTTGGGCAAGACACTTAACCCCAAGTTGCTCCTGAAGGCCATCGGTGTGGACTGATGATGAATGTTAGTTAGAGTCTGATGGTGGCACCTTGATGGTAGCCTGTCATCAGTGTGTGAATGGGTGAATGATATGTAACATACTACTGACTGTAAGTCGCTTTGGAGAAAAGCCTCTGCTAAATGACTGTAATGTAATAAGGTGTTTTAGATATCCTGTAGATAATTTACATCACACCTTATGCCTATTATCTCCCTCACTAAATATCTAAAGTGGTACTACTGCAACTTATTATTGCTCTTCCATAAAGGAAGGGAATTGTGAGAAACAGATAAAAAAAATATAAAAGAATGGTCAGAATCAAAAGAGCAGAGGATGAGATGTAACTGCTTTTTGTGCCTTCTGTAGGTCAAGCTCCAAAAACACTGGAACCTCCAATACCCATAATGCAACTCAATAGTGTCTTTCATTAGACCCCCTCCCTGCCTGGTAAATGCCCACGGCTTTTCAACTAAAAGCTCTAAAAACACACTGTACATTACCTACTCAGCAACAAACAGAGCGGACGGACACAGTTAGTGACATAGCTGGTAGCACAGTGGAGCATTCAGCAGTTTAACAGACAGATATTTCCCTGTGTGTCGAACTGTAAGAGAAACAATATTGGAGTTTGCCATGTGGCGTGAACAAAACTTTGGTGGCATAAAATTCCCCAAAAATGCAACTTTTGCAGCAAAGAAACAAAAAAAACAAAAAATAGGTGTTTAAGTGTTGTTAAGTTCCACACAGATACCATGACATGTACAAGGCATGTGCGATGGTGTCAGACCTTTAATATGAAGGTAAGCTATTCCACAGAAAGGCATCATTTTCATTCTGCCCTCTCTCTCTCTCTCAATAACTGCACTGCTCTCCTGACAGCCCTATGATGTTCTCATCACAATGATTCATCTCAGATTATAGGTTCACCTTTTCTAATATCAAGATCTATTTTGTGCTTTTTCTTGTATTGTTTTAGGGCCAAGGCAGAGATGGAAGAAGATTGAGGCGACAGCTTTATACCAGCAGACTTCTTTGTTTACTTTCTTCCTTTCCAAGGTGCACTTTATTTCCTTCTATAGGCACAGGTTAAATATAGGCACAGGTTTGGAGCACGGCAAAACAAGCCTATGAACAGTTTTAGCTAGATAGTCGGTGATAAAACATGCGGATTAAGTTACGAATCCCAAGATGTGAAAGGCTGTGTAGACATTAGTAATAAGACATCAGTTAAATTAACAATAATTTACCCAAGTGTAAAAAATCACATACATCATTGCAGCCAATAATTTAGTTCACTTGCCCTTAGTATTAAAAGTCACTTGGCTGTTCTCAGAAAATTATTCATCATTTGCATTTTGTTGTGCAGCAGTTTTCATGTAATCATTTTATACAACCGTGAATAATTATTTGCTACAGCTCTAAGTCAGATCAATCCTGCCATTTTCGCCGCTCGCCCCCAAATATGGCAGCCCATTTGCGAGTTATCTCCAGGTAGATTGAAGGTTTATTGGGCAGGTAGTCCAGATACACAGTCTGGCCTGTTTTGGGAATTGCCATTTCGATCTGAGATCCCTCGTGCCATTCATTAAATGATGTTATAGAGATAAAATCAGGCCTGGCTTGTAACGCAGCACTCAGCGAGGTCTCGTAGTATTTTCCGTTGATGCGGTTTCGAGTGTTTTGGAAGTTCCAGGGTCGAATGCTCGTGTCAATGTACCCGGGTCCCACACTAGGGATGAATATCAGGTTGTTATCTTCACAGAAAGCTTTAAAGGAGTCCCAGTTCCGCTGGGTGGACCCATAGGAAAACCCATTAGTAGCAAAGTAGGTGTAGACACCATCAAAACCGGCAGTCAGGATATCCCTCTTATGTTTCTCCTCAACCAGCAGGGCGATGAAGATGGCGTCATACGGGGTATTCCTGATGCTGTTACTCTCTGTGTGCTTTAGCAGTTTGGCCCACTGCTCCGAGTTCATCAGATATGAGTCATACACATAGAAGAGCGGGAGAAGCTTGCCAGTGTTTGTCCTGTGCTTGAAGAAAGCAGGGTGCTCCCCGTATCTGAGAGGAGGAGTTAACAACACAAGATGAACAAACAAACAAACAGGGGAAATGTCACAGGAATAAAAAGACTGATGGAAAATATATATAAATCTGAATGATTTCCAGTGGGTGTGTGAGATCATGGTGCTGGTATTTTACTGACAACGCTGAAGAAACACACTCACTTCTCAATGATGTATTTGACATTAGCAAACATGTTGACTTCATCTCTGTCTTTGTACGGTTCAATGTGAAACGCCACCTGTAAACACAGAAACGAGCAACAAAAAACTTTCTTAGAGACAAGAATGTCTTCTCAGAATATCAAACGTTTAGTCTACTGCTAAATACAAATACAAAAGGCTAGTAAACAGACTACTATCTTCATACTGACCTTAATATGGTATTTATGTGCCACTTCCAACAGCAAAGGAACAATGTCATCCATTGGCTCACCATTATCATCCTTCATATTAGGAGGGTACCATGAAACGGCAAGGACACCTGAGTATAAACACAGTTACAGTTCAGATAATTGTTCATAAATATAATATAACACTCCTATAGTGTAAATGTACTGCAGTAACATTAAATTAGTCGTAGGATTAATACAGTAAGCGCAAAATCATTTTTCTGATATCAGTCAAAAATAAAGATCATGTATGTTAAATCACAACTTACATTTCAAGTGGTGTTAACAAGTGATAATAATTGTTCTAAATATTAGACTAATGACAAATTTTAATATTATGTTGATGAAGAAACAGTAATTAATGTGAATGAGTCGGGGCAGAATTGAAGTAGCTTCATTGTAAAGTTTGAATGTTGAATTATTGTCCAGCCCTGTTTAGATTGATTTCAGTCTTACCAATGGCTGCTGTGCGCAGCTGCTGCATATGAGACTCTATGATGGAGGGATCCCTGGAACTGTAAGCCCCTAGAGAGGGGTAGAAGTTGGCCCCGATGTCATCAGGTGGGACGTGTCTCCCTTGTGGATACCCGTGAGCCACCTTTGAGTCCCAGTGTGGCAGCTGCGGATGGTCCCAGTGGATGTATTTGCCATCAAACCTGGGGTTCCCATACCACGCGTAGTAGAAAGCATGAAGATTGTAGTTTGGAGGAGGGAACCTCCTCAGTGCAGCTTCCCATTTGTCTGACTGACTGTCACTCATTTTGGCCTGGTCAGGCTTATTGTTGTTTTCTTTTTGGATCCGATTGGGACTCTTTCTGTCCGAGAACAGCTCCACACCGACGGGGCTGCTAAACGGAGAGTCCTCTGGTGTCAGTGTCTTCAAGACCACCGTTACTATGAGCACGAGCAACACCAAAACAACTAATGTGATGCAGGATTTGCGCCTAAACCTCGCCATTCTTCAGTCAGTGCTCGAGGCTTTCCACAGGTCATTGTTGAGAGAGCGGATTGGGATTATTGTTGGACGGGAAGCCATGGAAGCTCTGTCAGGGAGTCATTGTTCAGCCTGGAGGTTAGAGGAAACAAGGAATAGAAGTGTGTTACAGATAAACATCATGGCTGCTAATAACAATTGTGTTTTTGAACAATAAACTAATCATTTAGGCTCTAAAAAGGTAAGACAATAGTGAAAAATGCAGATGCAATCAGAATTTCCCAGAATTCAAAGTGTCCTCTTGAACTTGCTTGTTTGTCTGACCACCAGTCCAAAACCCAAAAGATAAACTATAATGTTGAGACAAGGAAGAGCGGCAAATCATTTCATTATTTTTAAACTCACATGAGTAACAGATTATTATTTAAACTGAGAATAAATACTCTGCGGGTCGACTACTAACTGTTGCAGCTCTAGTCCAGTTTACTGAATTGTAATGCAAAAAACACACCAAATTCTCACATTTAAGAGTTAAAAACATGTTAACAATGTCATCAAATCAGTTACCAATTATTCTCTGAACAAACAGAGCAGGAAAGAGGCCCAGAGAGTAAAACACACTGAGAAGAGTAAAACACACTGAGAGTAAAACACACTGAGAATAAAACACACTGAGAGTAAAACACAAATCATATTTAGCTTCTAGCATACATTATTATATTATCAATAAAGGAATATAATAATAATAATATAATAATAATAATAATACAGCTTAGCAAAGCATTGAGAATCAATTAACAAGCTAACAACATTAGCTACTACACTCTACCTGTAGTGATGAACTCCAGCTGAGGAGAACACAGTAGTTTTATCCTCAGACTCCTTAAACACTGTGTTCGTTTCCTATTTAACCCTGGAGGGTCACTGAACCACAACATCAGCTTCAGAGGGAACCAGGCTTCATAAAGGCTCCATAAAGGTGTCTGTGTGTCTGTGTGTGTCTGTGTGTCTGTGTGTCGGTGTGTCTGTGTGTGTCGGTGTATCGTGTGTGTCTGTGTGTCTGTGTGTGTGTGGTTGTGAGCTGCAGGAGGAAGGGACATGTAAACGCTCCAACTGCGACTGCGCAGTGGCTGCGACCATCCACGTGGTTTACGAGTCTGATGTTACGCACTGCGTCACTAACGTCACTCAACGTCACTTCACGTCACTCAACGACGCTCAACGACGTCCAAAGGAGCAGCTTTTAACCTGAACACACAGAGTGTCGCCCCCTCTCGTTTGGAAAGGTGTATTACGCCCCACAATGGTAATTATTATATTATATTATATTCCTTTATTGATCCCCATGGGGGAATTCAACACAGACAATAAATACACATACTATACAACTACACAGACAATAAATACACATACTATACAACTACACAGACAATAAATACACATACTATACAACTACACAGACAATAAATACACATACTATACAACTACACAGACAATAAATACACATACTATACAACTACACAGACAATAAATACACATACTATACAACTACACAGACAATAAATACACATACTATACAACTACACAGACAATAAATACACATACTATACAACTACACAGACAATAAATACACATACTATACAACTACACAGACAATAAATACACATACTATACAACTACACAGACAATAAATACACATACTATACAACTACACAGACAATAAATACACATACTATACAACTACACAGACAATAAATACACATACTATACAACTACACAGACAATAAATACACATACTATACAACTACACAGACAATAAATACACATACTATACAACTACACAGACAATAAATACACATACTATACAACTACACAGACAATAAATACACATACTATACAGCTACACAGACAATAAATACACATACTATACAACTACACAGACAATAAATACACATACTATACAACTACACAGACAATAAATACACATACTATACAACTACACAGACAATAAATACACATACTATACAACTACACAGACAATAAATACACATACTATACAACTACACAGACAATAAATACACATACTATACAACTACACAGACAATAAATACACATACTATACAACTACACAGACAATAAATACACATACTATACAACTACACAGACAATAAATACACATACTATACAACTACACAGACAATAAATACACATACTATACAACTACACAGACAATAAATACACATACTATACAACAAAATAAAGATAGAACAGGTAACCTCAAGGGAACAATAAAGTGATGCCATACATACATTTTATAATCATAACATTGCTGTTTTGAAAATAAACATTCCAAGTTGAGTTTGCAGTGGTCGCTCACATCAACACCGACAAACAGAACTTACTCATCTCCACCATCAGGCACAATATTATGGCCGTGGTAAGTTAAGCAGATTGCAACTATATCAGAAATTAATGTAGATAAATATAGCTAAAGAAATATGTATAGGCTTCTAAAACAAAGAATAAAAACAAGAGTCTCCTCCTTGCCTCTACATTGATTCATAATTCAGAGTTAGTCTATATATGTTTAAAGCATTTGTTGTCTTGTAGTTTTTAAAATGTTGTTTTCTTGGTAAAAATCCAATATTCAGTAATATTTTATTGAGCTCTGGCAATAATGTAGCTAGCCTTCAACAGTTAAGCCATTCATTCCATTTGATTAAATTGATAAATAGATAGATCATATCTGTTTTAACTTAATATTTTGGTTTATGATATTCCATAGTTGTATAAGTGCTCTTAACTCAACATCTTCTTAGGCAGAAGAAGAACAGCCAAGAAAGCCTTTTAGGCAGACTGAGAAGAAAAAGAGGACTCTCTCCGGTCAGACCCTCTACTACCTGAAGTCTGATGACAGTGATGGTCTGATGAGGATGACGGACGCAGTGAAGGTTCAGGATGGACAGGTTTGGCAAGACAGTCTATTGGTCCATTTATTCCTAAACTTAACAGCCATCATAGCCTGTTTTATTGCAGGAAGCATAAATAGATGTTTAAATGAATACATTTAAATCTGTCTCCAGGCCAACGCCACATTCAGCTCCCAGAGCATCATCTACTACAGTCTCCTATTTCTGAAAGTGGGACTGTGGATCATCTTTGCTTGGATCTTGTCCTACCTCCACCTGGGCACTCCATGTTTTCTCCTGCCACTGATCCTCTGGTTGTATTCAGGGCCGATGCACAGAGCTCTGAACTGGGCAAAGAAGCGTCTGCGGGGCCCAGTCCCATAGACCATCACTGGGTTCAAGGACACATGAGGAGGAGAGAAAGAGTCCCTTTGCTTTACGATCATTTTTACTAATACTTCATCAGTTGTATGTTGAGATAAAGAAGTGTAGAGAATAGTAACTTGCAACGTTTCAAATTTCTTGACACGACAGACATCAGTAGAAAACGATTTTGGTTTCCATCCATTTTATTGAATTTACAGACTTTCAAACAAACTTGTATGAATTAAAAAACAGCTTTTGGTAACACCTCATTGTTTTCTTGTTATCAGTATTAGGAAATAAATTAAGTGAATAAAATGTAAGCAATGTCAATAGAGAACATAGAAATACAACAGAAAGAATGATACCAAAAAGAGCACACAAAAAAAAAGAAAGAAAGAGGCAACTGTTTCCACACAAAGAGTCAACTGCATCTCATTTGCAGTCGACTGTAGTAATCTGCCAGTACCTCCTCGTGGTGAACGACCACACGTTTTGTACCGGCAATGTAATGAAAAGCCCATCCTGAGCTGTCGAGTTAGAAATTCACATCTGATTTGTACTGTACTACTGTCTTTATACACCAGGTGGCATCACTGTCATAGAGCATAACGGCCTGGTCCTGCCACCCACTGCAGACTCCTCCGGTTTTCATACTCTTTACCAGAACAGACTGGGTGATGCCAGGAGGATAGCAGTCATTTTTCCCTACAAGCTTCCAAGAGAAACCTTTCTTCATTATGTTTTTATGTACTCTATAAACACAGCACTAAACAATTCAAATACCGTGGAGCAATATGTGAAGCTTGCTTTTTATTTATTTGGTCTTTTTAACACTGTACGGCTTACTTAGATACGTTAGACACTTACAAAATTGCAACCAGTGCTGTTAGATATTTTCTATCCTTCATAAGCACTTTTAGTACACCATATATCCAGAGGATAAGAGGATTATATGGGGGGAAATTATGTTGATGAGAACAAATAATAAATAGAACCAGGGAAATGTCAATACCAGCTCCGTGTGAGGAGCGGCACTCTTTTGTGAGGTTGAGGGGAGTCGAGGCACAGGGAGGCATAACAGGGTGGAGGAATCGATGCCCAGAGGGCGTTGTGTTTCTGGGAAAGTGTCCACTGCCAGCAGCATCCGATTTATCCTCTGTATTTCATTCAAGCCGGTCTCTTCACATTCTTTGCTACTCATGGGGAGGTGCACTTTTTCAGGGGTTAAATATATAAAATGTGCGCCTGCACGACAACCGCAAGTGCACCACATATCCTGTAATGTTTTTAAACTGTTGAACCGGAATATAAGAAATGTTATTTTCTTACGGATTTAGCACGGAAACCTCATTCTCATTAAAACACATTGGAAGGATTCTCTCTGCTATTTTTGAGAGGTCAAGGCAATACAATGTTCAATATCTACTGTGTTTGTTTTGTTAAACTGGAAAAAAATAATTCCTCTAATTCAGTCACATTTGCCCCTCTACACAGAGACGACACAGAACCTCAGAAAACCTCAAATGGCATAGTAGGTCAAACCACAAAAAAAGAGAATCTGTTAATAATATCAAAAACACCGACAAACAGGCAAAAAATAAAACAGATTGATCACAGCAAATTTATGTACACATACACATTAAGAAAAGAGCTGTCAGTGGAGATGGGGAGGCCGTGGGTGAGTGGGGAGAAAAGAGGAGAAAGATTTGGGCAAATAGATAAGCCCTGTACCTTCGCTATACAGGGGAGTTACAGGGGTTGCAGGGACGGACAGGGTGAGGAGGAGGGGAGGAGCCAAGGCTGTGCGTTCACCTCTTCTTAGGGGCTTGGGTGGTGCGGGGTGGGGTGACGGGCCGACCAGAATTCACACCACCATACTGATACTTGGCCTTCTTCTCTGAGGGCTTTAGGATCTTTAAATAGTGACAAATGAACAGAGAGAGAGAAGATGCACGTGTAAGTGTTTCTGAGATTAGTCAAATATCAAAAGGCAATAAGCATAAATGTTCACATATAAAAGCTTCAAACTACCTGGAAGGAGCACATAAGGGACTCATCAACACTCATCATGCCGCCTGCATTGTCAAACTCCCCGCAGTAGTTTGGAGCAGAGAAAAGTGTGACCAGTTGGCGTTTGGCAAAGAACTCATATCCATCCTCCACAACCTGTTGGAAGACACGTGACATTATTCCAACCGCCTACAGGGATCAATACCAAGAAACAGATCTTCGGCTAGTTTCACAATCCAACGTTGCTATCATGGTTGAGTGTCCATAACCACCCACACTGGAATCAATGTGAAACGGACAACACAGAGCCGAAATAGCTATTGCGTAACAGAAAAATTATACATTTCAATTTTGATAATGAATCGTATTTTATTCATCTTTCAGGTAAATAAACCTGACGCCAGTGTCTCATATGTAAACAGTAGCTTCTCGTTCTCTGTTTTATACTATTTAACCTCAGCAAAAAAAAAAAAAAAAAAAGAGTGACAATAATTGAGTGCTAGATGAAGTTATAATGAATAATGCATGGAGAAAAAGGAGACATACACACGGCTAGACTGCTGCACAAGCTCTATTAATATGTGGTTTAGCTCTTGTGTGTCTGTGTCTTTGCATCAGCCACTCTAATTACTTGTGCCGAAGACGGCCAACCAATTTTACGCCTCTAAGAAAAAAACAAAAACAAACAAACAATGTGAATTTGCTTGCCATCCACTTCCTGCATTCACACACTCCACATCCAGGCTCTCCACTTTCATCCCCTTCATAATTACCTGGTGGGCTCTGCAGATGAGGTCCAGGTCGTGGCGGTTTAGGAACTTGCTGACCACATCTGCTCCGAAGGTGAAGGAGACCCCGCGGTCGTTCTCACCCCAACCTTGTACATCCTTATCTGGGTCCGACCACAAAAGGTCACACAGCAGGCCTGAGACACACAAAGAGAGGAGAGATGGAGATTTTTTTAAAAAAGGAAGGGAGGAGAAAAGAATGTGCTAAAGATCCAGCTGACGAAACACAGCTGATCTGCTGATGTAAAAAATATTTAATCAGGAAAACATAAATTCTAGGGAGAAATCAGAAAGGTCACCTCCATTGGATTTCTCCCTTAAAATTCTCTGCATTTTCAGTACATCAGTATGCACACACACACACACACACACACACACACACACACACACACACACACACACACACACACACACACACACACACACACACACACACACACACACACACACACACACACACACACACACACACACACTACCTGTATCAGGCACGTCTGTTGGCCTCATGATCCTTCGGATCTGCTCCATTGACTGCAAATCAGGCGATAGCCCTGAAATAGAAAATAAAAAAGGTTACATCTGTACTGCAATTATATTTCGAAAACCAGGGCATCAAAAAGTTAAGTTAACAATTGGGATAAGGGGATTAAATACGTGCAAACAGTTCTCTCACCTCCATGGCAGCAGAAGATCTTCTCATCAATGATAGCAGCAATGGGGAGGCAGTTAAAGCAGTCAGTGAAGGTCTTCCACAACTTGATGTTGAACCTGCGCTTGCCTGGTGGAAAACATATAAAACACACATTATTAAAAAAACAAACTATAGATGTGCTTCATTGCTGGGTTTGTGTGCATATGTGTGCAGGCTGAGTGTATTTCAACTCACACTCATCGTAGAAACCGTAGATGCGGTTGATGGAAGCACACTCGTGGTTGCCCCTGAGCAGGAAAAAGTTTTCTGGGTATTTGATCTTGTAGGCCAACAGGAGGCAGATGGTTTCCAGGGACTGCTTCCCTCTGTCCACGTAGTCTCCCAGGAAAAGGTAGTTTGCCTCTGGAGGGAATCCACCGTACTCAAACAGCCTCAGTAGGTCTGTGTATTGCCCATGGATGTCACCTAAAGAAGGGGGCGAGAGGCAACAGGGGAGAGTTAGTGTGCAGGTACTGCAGTCACAAGGACAGGCCGCTTCACACACATGTATTACACATAGTGGGAACTACTTAGAAAGGAAAACATTGAAAAGAATAAAAGATAGTGGAGTGAAAGGAAAGAGCTTATCAGAAACAGTGGTGATGCAGTTGTATAAGATTACAGTGTAGGACGTATTACAGAAGCAAAAACTTTCTCTATCTCTAAACCACATATTCACCCCCACAAATATACACACACATCAACTCCTATCTCTCTGAATGCATTTTGATATTCATATATATGATATGTGCATATGCTTTACTGGGACGACAGCAGCAAGGCTACACGCACAAAGTGAGCCATTACAACTGCCACCAGATCAATGCCATGGCCCATGGGAAATGAGCTGCCGATCCAGGTTAATCACAAAAAGAAAGCACATGCACATAGCCACACAAACTCTTTTTCATTTTAATAACAACTCTCCCAGGACTCAGGGTCAACCTCGTCTCTTTTTTTGACATCAGTGAGTGATGTCCTGGAGCAGCTATTAGCAAAAGCACAGGATCTCTGCAGGGGGAGCTTCACTTCATCACCAAGCCAAGACCTGCTTTCTTTTATATCCGCTCCCACCAACTCAGGGGCTGCTCTAATTTGGGCTAAGTGCTCCAGACAGCGATGACTGCAGTGAGCCTCACCAAAAAGACTGGGACAATAATAACAGGCTTTGGCCCCGGGATTAAAATGTCCAACAGAAATAAAATAATTTAACATGCGAGTATCTGGCAGGATTTTTTTGTATCTTCTGGTGCCCGTCGGTGATCTAGGCACCAAACCCAAACCACGACTGGCGTCTAACCTATTTGGCAACAGACCTTTGCTTATTTTTGCCTGTGCCTGAGGGTGGCATGCAAAAACACACTTTTTTCCGTGCAAATGATTAAAAGGAACAGTTCTGAATGTCTGAAGTCTAGCTGGCTCTTATTCTCAGTGCTCATGTTGTGCTTAGCCGGTTGGTTTGTTTTACCACCATTAATCATTCCCTTTGCCCTGGACACGCAGGCCCAGCTTGCCATCTAGAGTTTTGATGCAAGTACTGGTAACAACTTCAAAATCCTTCACATTAATAATACAACATAAAAACTTCAATGAAACAAGTCTTAAAGTATTAATACAGTTCTGCAGCAACATAGGCCAGGTCACAATCTGTCAGTAGGAAATCATGAAAGCTTTTAAAACTAGAGAGGGCAATTTCTGAGGAACTTGCATTGTGAATGCAGGATGCTAAAATGACACATGAAGTAATCAATGAGTTAGATGGGAGTTTTTTAGAGAAAAGACTCAAATGAATCGAGGTTTCCTTTAATTGTCTAACAGAATCACAAAAACAGACTTTCTGATGTCTACAGGGAGTTTACTATTTGAGAAGGTATGATAGGAAAAGGCCCTCTAGCCTGCTGACTTCTTTTTCACTTTTGGGGAAAGACAGGAAGCCGGCATTCTGAGAGCGGAGAGTCCTGATTGGAGCATAAGATTTAAGGAGATTGGGCAGGTTGTGTCCATTTACAATTTAAAGTCTGATCTGATATGGTCGATGAAGGGAAGCTAAAACTGCTGTAATAAGCCATTTTCACAGCAGCCATTTTAACATGGAATTGCAATCCAACAAGACTATTGTAGTCTTAGTTAAGATTCTTGAGCTTTCTGAACCATTTAAAAGATGTTTAATAATATTGCTGGCTTTAAAAGATAAAAATAATGGTTTTTGAATGGAGTTTTCCCGCTGACAATATAATAAGTAGAGAAAAGCCTAAACATGGGCTGTGGCTGGAGTACTTGTGTGTCTAGCAGCACTATTTAGCTCAATCAGCTGTGTCTGTCTAACAGCAATCAAAGGTGATGGCAACTGTTCATTGCATAGAGTTTAAGATGAGGCGCTTTTCTCCTACACCTGCTTCCCCGTCAAAGACCGTAACTCATATACTATTCATTTTGTGAGGATTTAGAACCCCCTGGTGAACACATTGTTTGAAATTTGTGTGTGCAGTGTCAAAAATGTGAGCATGGATATAAGTTAGAAAATATGTACGTTTGTCTTCCAGAAATGTTTGGTGTTAGTCAACATGAGAGCCTAAGGGGCAGATGCTTGGAGTGGAATTATGATTGATCAAATAATGTATAATAAAAAAAAAAAGTGTGCATGTGTTTCGAATTGGGATTTTTCCCCAGAATATGTGGATTATTTCTGAAAGTCTGAAAGTTATAAATTATATTAAAAAAAAAGCAGCAATAGTGTTAGAATTGAACTGAACGTTTTAATGTTTGGTCTGCAACTTCCGCCAGCTGAAGAATTGTAAACACTGAGTCAGCAACATAAATCCCTGACAAGTTTTAATTATGGAATTGATTTTGAAAAACTTTCTTAAGTAAAAACCTGTCTGCATGATGGCAGATGACCTGGAATTGCCTCAGCCCACATTTACCCTGTATTTGGCAGGTAGCTGGTGCGAATTTCATTCCCTGGATCCATGTGTCAGATGTATTTCACAAGTTTTCAGTGATAGGATTTTGCACTTCTTTTTGTGTTCCAACCAACATTATTTCAATGTAAATCTGCCACAATAGCAATAAAATTTGTCATATTCTGCACATAACACTTTAAATCTGCATTGTGCTAATCTAGGTAAAGCTGAACGCTGCTATAAAGATATAAAAACATACAATTATGAAAATACTAATTTAGTTGAAAGCATATATTTCTAGACTTGGCAGGCGAAAAGCAGCACAGCATGGATAACAGAGTAAATACAGAGGACAACAGAACAATAATTCTTGCTTGCACTAAAACAAAAATGGACATGAGGCAATTAGCTTCGTTTTGAAACGCAGGAACAAAACCACAGAAACATAGCAACAAAGACTGTAATCTCTGCAGAGATTGTTGGAGTTGAGTGAACTTTATAAGAGCAGATCAAACTTCAGCTGAACTACCACCGTTTGATTTGCTTTCCTTTTGAAAATGTCTGCCTCCGGAAAAGGCACCTCGGGTTAGCTTTACTATTCCACACTAAGAGTTGCTGCGTGACCGAATGTGAATTTGTGAGCTTCACCAAGACTGGCTTTCTACAGGGCGGGCGGGCAGGCAGTCCCCCCCCCGCCTGCCTTCTCAAAAGAAATTGTAGGATAACAGTGAATTATTTACTCAGCACTGGCTGCAGTGGTAAAACGCTCTGAGAGAAGCAGCACAGAGATGTAAGGTCTAAAAAGCTGAGCTAAAAGATGAAAGTTGGAAAGAAACAGAGTGCTGCCCTGAGGTCAGTGTTACAAATAAATGTGATTTATCTCTGAAGACAACACAATATTTAAAAAATAAAATGGTGATAATAGAACTCTAAAATATTTTTTTAAAAAAGGACCCAGCAGTACATCTTATGACTCCCAAGTATGCCATCCATGTGTGGTACAGCAATGTTAAATGTCCTGCTGAAACGCTCCCATGCACTGAAAGATCAGACCACAACACAAATCACATCAGTTATAATTAAACAAACAATAACAATGTCTATGCATGCTGCACGTAATGGCCATTACATGATTAACCTACCATCAGGGAACGGGTACTTAAGGAGCACGGCTATAATCAAGTGCATTTTATGCCTGACCTTGTCTAGCCATATAATCAACAGGTTCTAAAGCACCCACATAGAAACACATCACCGATGTGAGGAACACTGAGTAAAGATGCTGCTCACAGCACAATTCAAGATGGAAACAACAAAGAAACACAAAAAAACTAAGCAAACAGGCTCTGGTCCATGACTTTATTACAGTCAGTACTTTGCTGCTGTAGATGGCATGAGGCATAAAAGAGACATAAAAAGAAAATAGGCAAATGTTGATAAAAAAATAATATATGCAGTATTATATATCATGTGTTGGATTCGAAACGTAAAAGCCATTCTCCTTATGAATACACATAACGCCTTGTGATACACATATCAAACCGAAAGAAAAATATTAGTCAATAACAACAATAAATGTGCACCTTTACTCAGAGTCCCGAAATTACAACGTGTACTGTAAACAACTAACACCGTTTGCTTGACTGTGTGTACCTAATATAGGCTGCCTGCAATATCCTGCTAAAATATGGCTTAAGGCGTTCTATGCATTTATTATATTAACTACTTTTATATAAAATAAGAGACCTCGTAATTAACTTTAGCATTCAAAAATGTTGTAGAGCAGACTGTGAATAGCTTGTGCCACTTTTCAGTCAGTACTTATGGTCAGAAATGAATTAAAGGCACTCTATTCGACTCAGGCCTTGAAAATGTATGCTAGACCACAGAATGCAAACCTTCACATAGACAGTACACATAAACAGTGCATGCTTGTGTTCTTTTGTCAGCCAATTCAACCCATCCTTTCAAAGCGGGTTTGGTTATTATCATCGCTGTCACTGCACAAGGAACATTATCAACAACACTCTATTAAAAAGAATAAATTGTAATCTGTTTAAATAAATTATAAAGCAAAACAGAGTCAAAGAAGTGTGCCAGTGGCATTAAGGTTAACATGTGAGGGAGAGAGTGAGAGCAGAACCTGATCCATGTGGCCCCTAGTAAATCATTTAAGGCATTCACTGTTTGGTCTTTATATTCAGTGCTGGTGTTCTGAAAGCCTGTCGTCACAGCCGTGGATAAAAGGCAAGTAATCAGTCTGAGGAGAGGGGTACAGTAACATAACAAAGAAAGTAAAGAAGAGCCAGAGGAATCCCACAAAGTGACAAATAACACCACCTCTAACTCATGCATATTTTAGTAATATATTTGAGCAATGTGCCAGGGTTAGGTCTACTTGAAGCCTTTAAAAAGTCAATTATTCTCATGTAAAATATGTCAAACAGATAATTCCACGAATCTTTTGTTATACTCAATTTTCTTGTTTGCCCTCGTTAAGAGCTGTAAACAGACAAAGTCAAACACTCACTCTACGATTTATAAGAAACAGTATCAACATGACTTCATCAAATTACTGCTTCCCGATATCACGTATGTCAATTGAAACGCAAACGCTGCCATCTGAGGTTGACACAGTATTAAGTCAACAGAACAACAATCTCATAGTAAATGTGTGTGGGACGAAACTGGTATGAGGACAGCCACAAATGAACTGTGTGTAGGCTTGAGCCTATATATGTGTGCTTGTGTACTGTATTCTCAGGGACTGGCACATACAGTAAACAGTTCTGAGTTGTTTTTGCAGCTGCAGCGCTGCACTAGAGGGAAGAGATAAAGCCCGTGGGAGTGTGCAGAGATGTGCTGGAGCCAGCTAAAGATAGTGGTAGCATTTCAACTGGTGAGATGGAGATCGTATTATTCTGCCTTTCCATAATATGTGGGTAATAAAGTGATACGCAGTCTGTGTAGATGTGTGAATGTCCCCTATATGTATCCTTCTATAATCATACACAGGGTTGTCAAGTCTGGTTACATTAATTTACTTTCAAATGTTTCAGTTAAGAAGCGATTTAGAGGAAATGTCGCAGTAGAGTATGTTATACAGTACAGAGGGTTAAGAGAGAGTGAAAGACAGGAGGGCAAAATTAAACACGAGGTTGTGAGAAAATGGCCTAAAACAAGGCCACAAATGTCCAACATACTGACCACAGATCTTCAGGGGTGCCTCGAGCTCCAGCAGGATGGGCTGGCTGAGGAAGATCTCCCTGGATTTGATGCAGAGGCCTCGCACCTCTGCCTCGGTCATCTGCACTATCTTCCCCGGGCGACATCCCCGTACTGAGGAGGAGAGAAAAGACACTGTCAGTGCTGTCAACAACTGTTAGGTTAAAATCATTGGCAGTGTTAAAGAAAACAGCTGCACCAGCAACCCCCAACACCTACAAACTTTGTCAGAACGAGGACACGATACAATAACTTTTACCCTACGGGGGGGAAAAAACACTTTCAGGAGGATCTCAAGGCAATCTTAAAATCTGATGAGCTGTGGGCGTAATGGCTCTGCGGCTCATAGCTGCTAAGTCTCAGCCATACTTATGAAACCCACTGCTTAGACTACGAGAGCAGCTTGCATCTTCAGCACTGGTGTGGGTTTATTGGCTGTGTAGTTGCACTGTTAGCTTAAGCCTACTTTCTGGCGTCGTGCCACAGCTCTCGAAGCAGATTTATCTTTCAACGATGAAAAGAGAGGGGAGAATTTCAAAACGTCGGCTACAGTCAGCAGTTGAAATAATCAGATATGAAAAGTGAGATTAAACATTAAAAACTGCTTACTTGCTATGGTACCTTGTGGCTCGCATAAAACTAAAGTTCAGTTCAATCTAGTTTTAAAAGTCTGCATTTTCATATCTATTTTGGACAGCCTGATTAGTGCAATGCTCCTGAAAGATCCTTTGAAAAAAATAAATAAAACACAATCAGTAACTTGATGTAACAACTATGCAAAAAGTGACCCATGCAAATGGTAGCCAAGGGCAGATATATTATATATAATATATAATAAATAAATATGAGGCTGAAGAATGATCTTATTGTGAACTCTGGAACGCACTGTTGTACTATTAAAATCATCCTCCTGCCGAATATATTACATCCTGTACATAAAGTTTTTATTATTATCATTATAATAGTGGTAACATAACAGTGACAAATTATGCTTTGTCACTATATTAATACAAGTATTGTAAATGGTAATTGGATGGCACTTATATAGCTATCACAAATTAAGTCTCACTTTGTCGTCACAAAACACGAATCAAACACAGACTGCATGAAGATTATCCATTGACAAAGGAAACAAAAGTAAAGAACATATCCATGACTAAGGAGTTATGGAATCATTTACCATACTGGTATTGCCTTTAAGCTAGACGCCCACTAAAGATTCCAATAAAGGATAGCCGAGCCTCATGAAACTAATGCGCTTTAGTTAGAGAGAAAGTTTCCTATAACGCTGCTCCTATTTGCCTTTTTGTTTTTTTTAGAGACTGACAATTTAGCCTATAATTTAAAAAAAAGTAAGGATGCTGGAAAATGGATTAACTGATATATTGGTGAGCAATTCCTAAACTTAGAGCATGCAGTTTTGTGCATACATAAATGCACACGTGTGCTACATTCTACTCTCCCTCATTATCTCATTATTAATGAAATAGCAACCAAATCTGAGAGAAGTGAGTGAACCAGAGGAATACGGAGCCTCACAGATGGCGAATCTAAGTGCCAAAAACTATTCTAGGGCTCCACCAACCTTACTCAAGTGTTGCTTTTTACCATCAACTTTCTTTATCAACTATGCACAGTTTCCACATTGCTTCACATGTGCCCCGGTGTGAAGCATTAAATTGCAGTAGGGCTCTTCACTCAACTACGGGGCCGCATCGGAGCTGAGCTAGTTAAGCTTGGAAGCTTAGTCTACCCAGCTTTAACACAGAACCTTTCACTGTTCACACTCCTGCAGCCTGGCATTTAAAAAAAAAAAAAAAAAAAAGAGATTATGTTCTTAAGAACATCGAGGGGAAAAGGCTAAAATGAAGCAATGACAAGGATTTGCAGCTATCATTAACCAAATCATCGCTTGTGTGTGTGTGTGTGTGTGTGTGTGTGTGTGTGTGTGTGTGTGTGTGTGTGTGTGTGTGTGTGTGTGTGTGTGTGACTGTACAGGAGTCTGGAAAGAGTGACACAGTGTTTTCACAAGTTTTAATTCCAATGAATCGGCACTCTCACTTAAACTTGGCTTTTCCTCAAGACTACATTTTCTGAGACGGCAAAAATTACAGTGAGCTATTATGCGATGTTGGGATGCAAAATAAGGGCTAAAGAGTAAGACCTTTCAAATTCTCCGGTTAAGAGACAAAGCACCAGGGACCTTTTAGCCTCGTTATGTTAACTATCTGCTGAACATCATAAAATAACAACAACAACAGAAAATCTGCATGTGTTAAAGACAGATACAGGTTTTGTTTCTTATAAGCTAATATATCCATAACAAAACTGACTGAACTTTGGAGGCAAACATGTACAGCAAATAGAATACGTTGTTTATCAAACATAGACACACAAACCTAGAACCTAGATACTGGGAAAGTACAAGACCTGGATTATTGAAAGGTAGGTCCTACAAACCTATTTGAAAGCCTGGCTTTGGTTTAAAAACACACAATAAAAAAAGATGCCAATTTACTTCTACACCATTCTTACACAACAATAAATGTAATGCTGAACTATTATGTGAGAACCTGTGAAATGATAACATCTCATCAATTAGTCATGTGTGATCACTTCTTTAAAGAGCAATCTTGCATCAACAAGGTCACAGCCAAACTGACCAATTGTGAGGGATGCCAAGTCCAACTCGTATTCAAAATATGAGCAACACAATCAACACGTTACTGCAGTCCAAGCTGAGAAACAGAAAAACACAGTGTGTGAAGGACCAACAAGCTTTCCAGCTGAGAAAAAAAAGTGTCAAGAGCAGAACACAAACAAGAAGTTGATTGCAGTCTATGAATCACTATTTATTTGTAATTAATGTCTCCATTTAGAAGCAATATAAATATAAAAATGAAACTGCAAGAAACATAAGCCATCTCCAGTGTGACGGCATTTTCCAGCAGTTTCTATAAATAACAACTCTTCGCATTTCAGTGCTGGCATGCTGGTGTCTCATCCCTCCAGCAGAGTCACAGATACTGGTGGAAAGTATGCCAAGGACAGCTGAATTTGCCTTAGTGGTCTGGTCTGACTCAGAGGATATACCACAGGGGGGAACAGACAACTCTCTGCCTTCACTTGAGCAGGTGGACGGCCTACACAAAACTAATTTTGCACATCGCTCTCTCTGTGCAAAAACCTGGTGCTCACATACCAACAAAATTCACTTTGTTCACCAAGTACAAAACATGAACACGGCAACACAAGATGACTTTAAACTGTAGAGAAGAACTTATTGTGGAGAGGTCAGAGTTACACACAGTAGTCCTTCCATCTCTTATGATTTGGCAATGTCTTTAACTTGAGTTTAGTAAATCACCTGTACTAAGACATGTAAAAGGTAATGTGTCTGCATCGTGGGCCCAATGTGCAGAACACTGAATCCCAGCAATCTGCCCACAAAAGACACACTTAAGTTACAAACCCAGAGAGGAGCGAGACACACAAAAAGGAAAACTAGTTCACAAAAAAAAGCAAACTATCTCTCAACAATTCAAATTAGCCTAGAGGTGTAAGACAGGGTTATGCATGTATTTGTGTTTTAAAGTTAAATGTAAGGTTATTTCTATAGCTTTATCTTAAGATGTCCAGTTTCAATAATGTAACACCAATAGATAGAACTTACAGCACTGGTGATCTATGCAATCATACCATGATCATACCTTTATTTAACACATATTCACTTACTTAACTTGCTGAATATGAACGTGCGTAAAAGTTAAGACCCAGTGGAGCCATGACATATATATATATATATATATATATATATATATATATATATATATATATATATATATATATATATATATATATATATATATATATATATATATATATATATATATATATACCGGGTATTAACTATTACACACGTATATATTCATATTATATATATATATATATATATATATATATATATATATATATATATATATATATATATATATATATATATATATATATATATATATATATATATATATATATATATATATATATATATATATATATATATATATATATATATATATACACATAAACACCCATCATTAGTATAATGATATGCTAAATGACATGCTAAAGGATTGTAGAATATATATATATATATATATATATATATAATGATAGTATATATATGAAACACCCCATCATATAGTATAATGACATGCTAAAGGAGGAGTTGTAGAATATATATATATATATATATATATATATATGTATAATGTATATATATATGGACATGCAAAGTAGGAGTAAACACCCCATCACTAGTATAATGATAGTATAATGATAGTATAATGATAGTTTAATGATATAATGATAGTTTAATGATATGACATAAAGGAGGCCTTGGTAACGACGCGTGTGTGTCAGTGTTAGTAAACACGCACAGCTAGCAGTGACGTCATCGGGAGCTAGCCGGATTAGCCCCGGAAGCTAACTCGTTAACCGCGTCTGTTGCGAGGCGACCGCGGTGGTTCCGGAGAGCAACCGGCGTTAAATGACGTTAACAGGAGTCTGTGTAACGTAGAGACAGTAAGGAGACGGCTCACCTTCCAGGAGCCGGGAGATCAGGCTGTCCACGTTCAGCTCGCCCTCCGCCATCTTCAGTCTGATCCGCTGCTGCTGGCAGGTTCGATCCCCGCCGCGGACACCAGGGGGCGCCAGAGCGGAGAGAACAGTGAAAACAGTGAAGAGTGACCACACTACCTCACTCTACCTCACTCTACCTCACACTACCTCACTCAAGAGTGGAGAGAACAGTGAAGGAGTGAGGAGTGAGGAGTGACCACACTACCTCACTCTACCTCACTCTAGAGTGGAGAGAACAGTGAAGAGTGAGGAGTGACCACACTACCTCACAGTACCTCACACTACCTCACTCAAGAGTGGAGAGAACAGTGAAGGAGTGAGGAGTGAGGAGTGACCACACTACCTCACTCTACCTCACTCTAGAGTGGAGAGAACAGTGAAGGAGTGAGGAGTGACCACACTACCTCACTCTACCTCACACTACCTCACTCAAGAGTGGAGAGAACAGTGAAGGAGTGAGGAGGAGTGAGGAGTGACCACACTACCTCACTCTACCTCACTCTAGAGTGGTGGAGAGAACAGTGAAGAGTGAGGAGTGACCACACTACCTCACTCTACCTCACACTCTACCTCACTCAAGAGTGGAGAGAACAGTGAAGGAGTGAGGAGTGAGGACACCACCACTCTACCTCACTCTACCTCACTCTAGAGTGGAGAGAACAGTGAAGAGTGAGGAGTGACCACACTACCTCACTACCTCACACTACCTCACTCAAGAGTGGAGAGAACAGTGAAGGTGAGTGAGGAGTGACCACACTACCTCACTCTACCTCACTCAAGAGTGGAGAGAACAGTGAAGGAGTGAGGAGTGACCACACTACCTCACTCTACCTCACACTACCTCACTCTACCTCACTTTACCTCACTCAAGAGTAGAGAGAACAGTGAAGGAGTGAGGAGTGACCACACTACCTCACTTTACCTCACTTTACCTCACTCAAGAGTGGAGAGAACAGTGAAGGAGTGAGGAGTGACCACACTACCTCACTCTACCTCACACTACCTCACTCTACCTCACTTTACCTCACTCAAGAGTAGAGAGAACAGTGAAGGAGTGAGGAGTGACCACACTACCTCACTTTACCTCACTTTACCTCACTCAAGAGTGGAGAGAACAGTGAAGGAGTGAGGAGTGACCACACTACCTCACTCTACCTCACCTTACCTCACTCTACCTCACTCTACCTCACGTTAAACACCTCTGTTTTAAATAAAAGGAGTTTGTTTTATACATCCCATACTAAATGCCTTCCATCACAATATGATATATAATATAAGTAGTTTATATAGTAGTTCAGATCCTGGCCTTAAGCAGTACGAGCCACACAGCATGTAAACTTAAATAAATAAATAGAAATGTACAAGTAGAAGTCATGCATTTAGAATCTTTTCTAAGTAAAAGTATTATTAGCTGAATGTTTTTTTAAATATGAAAAGTACAAGCAGTATAGTCCTGCTTGTAAGAATTGTAGGCTATGTTACAAGAGTTCAATTATTAATGTTACTGATGCATACATGTGTAAAGAATCATTTTATGTGGTAGCTGGTTCAGGTGGGGCTAATTTAAATTATTTTATATTTTGTTGTGTAGAAATACATCATATTTTATAAAGTCATCACATGTTTTCTTATTGAAAGCTTAATCTTTAAATAATGTACTAACTTCAGCTCTCAAATGAATGTAATTGAGTAGAAATGTCAATGTTTTTATCTGAAATGCAGTGAATTATAATTATGAAAAAGGACACATTTAAACTCAATTAAAGTACAAATACTTCAGAATTGTACTTTAGAGGTTGAGACTTTGTTGTTGCGTCATAATAAACATAAGCAGCCAGTGACTTTCATCACTCACCTGTTCGAGATCATAACATAGCCCCTCTTATGTTTTATCAGTGGGCTTTCTCAATGGTGGTAGTGAGGATGGTAATACATGCAGGCTGATGTGTGCTGTGATCAAAGCATAATAATCTGTGCATGTGTAGTTTGTGTAATTTATGATATGGTCACCCTTGATCACAGGTTCTATGAATGATTGCACATTATTTATTCCAACTAATAAAACAAAAAAACATGAAGAATAATTACAATCAAAAGGCATTATAAAAACATAAGACAAAGATTCACATCGTCTTTCCAGGTAGTCATCATTGCACAAAATCCACACAATGTTCATGAGTTTCATATTTCCATCCACTAAGAGTGCAATCCACAACTCTTATCTGATAATCCAGGTTAAAAGTATGACAGCATTTAATGCAAATATTTTCATTTTAAGTTAAGTAGTCAATGTTATTTATATAACCCAATATATAAGAAATTTGACTCAATGGGCTTTACAATTTGCACAGATAACAACACCCTCTATCCTTAGACCCTTTTAATACAATTATTACAGCAGTAATACGTTTATGTGTAGCCAGTAAATGTATCCTTTACCTTTTGCACATGAAATATGCTATGTTTGATTTGTATTGGTTTGGTTACTGCATTGCATTAAGTTGTCCAAGCTACAACATTTAAATACACCTTTCACTAAATGAGATTTCATGAAGGATTTATAATGGAGTGTCATTCTGTTGTCTTATTTATTGCTTTCCTTTGGTGAAGACTGCTGTCCCTTTCCACCTCTGCATCGACTAATATTTTTTCTTGGATCAAGGACAATAATACATTTAGTCGAAACAAACAAGGCAATCTTATCATGTCTTGTTATGAAAAACTGCCTTATTTTTTTACCACAATCATCTTTAATATTGCAATGTTGTTTTGTAGTTGTGATCCTTGAATAGTCCAGTGCAAAAATACAGTAAGTAGCACTTTAAAACCCAGTGCCCGTCATCTTTACTGCAGCCTCCATCCTCTGCTTGCTTCTCTTTGCTCTGCAGGAGAGGAGGAGCCAGGTGACAGCCCAGCCAATCAGAAGACCTATAACGGCCAGTACAGCAGCGAGCCACACTGGAACATTGTCTGTGCAGTCGGGGGTGAAAGGCACGGCTGTGCTGGGGGTTGCTGGTGCTGAGGTGGTGGTGGTGATGGTCGAACTGGCCAAGCTGTTCACCTTTGTGAAGATGTACGGATGCTCCTGGAACGCACAAGAGGGAAGGTCTTCTATTCAATCACACCCACTTTTATGAACCCTTCTTGCAATTATGCACAAATTGTACAGACAATTCTCAAGTGAGTCGCAAGTAGCATGTGAGGAGTGCTTGTGTGGCAGCTCCCTTACCTCAGTCGGGCACTTGATGTTATTTCTGGTATTTGTGAAGTTGTTGTATGTCTGCTTTTTACCCACTGGCTCCAACTACAGATAAAACAGAGTACATCTTTGCTCAGCACATGACTAAATTGCAGAGATAGGGCCAAGACAACCAAAGACATACTTAACAACAAAACAGACCAAAACAATTATGTCGTGACACAAAACAACTAGGATGACACACAACATGACCACAAAGAGACACAAAACAACAGCAGAAAGAGGCCAAACAACCACGTAGTCATTGCGTCTTGCTCCTATGTAGGAGAGGCGATGGGGCCTTTGCATGTCTGCGCCCAGGGGCTTATTGTCTCATCATCAACCCATGGACTTATCCACAACCCTTTCCCTGTAAAACAGTTAGCCTTTAACTGCCCGCCTTGTCAGACTCACCATGTTATTCCACAGAGCTGCAGCCATGTCAGCGTGTCCCCGTTCACTGAAGTGGAAGCAGTCCTCAGAGAAGTAGGAGTGGTCCGGTCTGCCCTCCTGGAGAAGAAACAATACAACATCAAGGGCTTGTCACTGTAGTCAAGCTGACGTATATGTTTGTATATGTCGAGTGCTGTGGAGGCTCAGGGGAACATGGACGACTTACAGCATTCAAAGGAACAATGGTGTTCCTAAAATAAGGCTGCACGACCACAGCAAAGTCCTCTCTCTCATCATAGCGGCTTCCATCCACCAATTTTTCTGTCACAGTCTGAAAGAAAGACCACAAAAGTTCAATAACCTTGTAAAAAAAACAAACAACATCTGCTTCTTCTCATTCATTAAAAGATCTACTACTACTGAAGATAAGATGTCTGCTTCTACACTGAGAGACCTGTCCACATCACACTAATGTGTGTTGCATATTGGACCAGGATTGGCTTCCTAACTAGTGGTGATGTTTGTAGGTACATGTCTAAAACTGAGGTTTAAGGGGAGCACAGAGAGACCCCCCCCTTCAGGAGATGAATGTGAGAATGATGCTGGTCACACAGTTCCAATCTGTTTACCTGTAGTTCTCGATTGATCCGTTTTATTTCAGACAGCTCTGGGGAATCCTCTCCTGGTAACAAGAAGCACGGGCAGACAAACCTGAAGATCGGGGGTGAAAAGAAAAGAGTTGATCTAGGACAGTAAAACAAATCCTCACTGAATACAAAGTGCTACTTTTTGCATATAGCACATGATATGATGTGTCATTGATTCAGGGATAAGGTATCCTTATAATACATTTATTTGGTGGACTGACTAGGTATTAGATCAATATTAAGAGTGCTGTTTATTCAAAGGAGCAATCTCCCTTGGTCTCAGTGGTCTAAATCCATGTAGAATTGACTTGGCATGTTTGTGTCGACCAGGCGTACTTTTGTAGCACATTGCACCCGAGACTATCCCTTTTGATCCTGCGAAGGCCTTTAATTTCTAGGATCTCCACGACGTTGACAATTGTCTTTGGAACCTACAGCCAGAGGAGAAGAAAATGTAAACCCATTTAATCTGGGAGGTAAAACTGCATTTTCTTGTCCATTACAGTATTCTTTGTATAATCAAAAGTTATTTCTTGGTCACTAACATCATTATTTTACCTCTTCGTAAAGCATATCCAAGCTTGTCATCAAATGATGGCTGTAGTTCTGAGGTGACAAAGAGACCTGTTGTTTTGAGAACAAAAGAATAAGATAATTACACAGAAAGCACAAGGGTTTTTATTAATCAGTAGTGAACACGAGTACTTTCATGCCTTTTTTTTAATCATTAACAACTCTTCTCTGTTGTGGCCACAGACAAGCAGAATAATTAAAAGAAACTGGCTAAGTTTGTGGCTAAAAAGTGCATCATCCATCATCCAAAAGAGCCGATGCCATGCAACATGTATGAGCGTACGAGCAACAACCAACTCTAATCTGTCACTACCACAGTCTCAGAGCTCATCTTAAATTGATGCTGCGCTTTGATATTCTGCTTCAAAGCACAAACATTAAAAGAGAGACTACACTGTCAGTGGTGTGCGAGGGGAGTAATGGAGAGAGAGAGAGCGATAAAAAGGGGAAATGGAAGCAAAATGAGAAAAGAGAAAGAAAGAGAGGAAGAAGAAGGAGTGCTAGGAGAGACAGGATGAAGAGGGTCTGGGTTGACCTCTGGGTTGTTTATGCCTCTCAGAGAACAAGGCCTGTCACTGTGCCTCGTGTGCCTGTTTCATGCAGACAGAGGCCGAGATAGAGGAGGAGGGGGGGGTGTTTTTGCGTGATAGAATGTGCTCATTGAAAACAAACCATGTCTGCTCTCATCTTACTCTGACACAATAAAACAATTAGGGGAGGGCGGCTCACAAAGCTTGATTATTCTGCTCCAGTGCATGGTCCCATTTGGACAGTGATATCATGAGACGGCTCGACACGGGACATCACACAACACTACGGGATGTTTGGCCACTGTGCCATGGCAGAAGATTCTTTTAACCTGGGGGAGTGCTTTGAAAATGTCCTTCATCCATTGGATCATCCTGCTCTTAAAGCAACTCACCCGATCGTTGCAGTACTGACACAGGTCATTGCCTCCAATGAAGAGGGTCACCAGCTTCCAGTCGTTCTCAAAATCCACCGTCTATTTTTGTTGAAACGATGGAGAAAGGATCAGAAAGAGAGAGAGAACAAAGATTACTTTTCTTGCACATCAAATATGTGGTCACAAAACGACATCCGTGCATGATTTAGTATTGAACCTCATATTAAACTCACAGAGTCACTCTTCATGGTATCAATCAGGTGTCGGACCTGTCCTGGGATTCCTCTGTAAGACATTTTTCAAGTGGACAAAATGCTTAAAACATAACACATGAGTAAACCTTTTAAACGTGATAAGAGATCTAATAAATGTTGGAACTCACGCTATTTTAGCTCCTGTTACAGCCATGTTGAAGCCAGTCTGCCTTGTCCCTTGTCCCTTTGACACCCCTTTGATTTTAGGATTGAACTTCTTAAGGATATCTGATGTAAAAAAGGAGGAAATTTACTGCACAATTTCTGTTACAGTCCAAATCTGCCATCTAGTGGTGTTATCACGCATTATACAGATGAGGCTTTTGACTTACTGGGTAATGTTGTGACAGTCTCAAGAGTTTTGTCTCCTCCAATGCTATTTAATGAAAAGAAAACAATGAATAAAACAATCACAATTGAATGTACATACATGTGTTATGTATATATATGTGTGCAGTATCTCACCTCCACGACACCCCTCTGTACTCAGTTCTTAGCTGCAGGAGCGACTTTGCCTTTGCACCAAAGCCGGTCTACATGCAGAAAAAGATGGTTATCATTTCTAAGTTTTTTTCTCTGGACCATTCAATTAATAATGTTCTCTACATTTCATATGACAACCTGGATTTTGCAGAAGTGGTATGTAGAAAATGATGCACAGGTAAAGAAAATGCTAAACAAGCTATGACAAAATAGTTTAAAATTAGATTTACATTCTTAACACTTGCACAAATATATTCCATCTCTAACTATAATTATTGCATCATTTGTGCCAACACTTGTGAAATAATGCATTTCAAAACAGAATAGTGCTTTGTAGGAAGAATATAAAGACAGAAATCAAAGAGGCAAAGACAGGACACATAAAACAAGGATAAATAAGTATATCAAGTCAAACTTGTGAGATTAAAATAAAATAAATATCACATGGGCCTTGAGTTAAGATATTTTTAGCGAGCGAAATGAACACAATCCTTGTTCCCATTGTTGTGTACAAACATACCGTTAGAGAGTCTCCCACAGCAGCCACTACTTTGATGTCTGCTGGTCGTAACCTGTGAGCTGAAAAATATCAAAATGAGCTTATTTTACACCTTACCTCTCTATTTGCCTTTAGGTAATAGTGACACCTTTAAATGCATACCTGAAGTGGGCACAGAGTTGGATGGAGCTGTGTTCATGCAGGAAAAGTCACTGCCCCAATTCTAAAGAAAGACATGTTTTAGGGATTTATAGTTTTTTGCATCATGCATAAATAATAATTAACCTTCCATTTTAAAGTTTAAAAATGAGTATGAAAGGCAGAAACTATGACCTACTGTAGCAGGAGCAGGAGTTGGGGGAGGGCCTGGAAAGGTGTAGTTGCTGTTGACAGCAGTCCTAAAAAATGGGTTGGTCTGTTAAGAAATAATCAAAAACATGTCAGTACACAAAAAGGATAAAACAGCATTATGTCGTAGTTTTTGATAAGTTGTTGGACTCACTCACCTCAGATGGACACTTCAGATCAATGGCAGCTGAGAAGTCATGTGTAAAAGTCTTGTTGCCCACTGGCTCTAACTAGAGATTGTGAGAGTCAGTGATATATTTTGGATCATTACAACAGAAATAAACACCAAATGTGCCAAAATACAACAGTAGGAAATGTCTTATAATAAAGCAAATCCTACCATGTTGTTCCAAAGAGCCTGAGCCATGACAGTGTGAGCTTTCTGGCTGAGATGAAAACAGTCGGGTGAAAAGTAGGAGCGATCAGGCCGGCCATCCTTTTTAAAAAGAAAGGATAGAACTTAAACTTATAAACTTTTTTTAAAATACTAAAATAAATGAATAAATACTTAATTTGGAATATGTAATGTTTCAGATGTGTTACCTCTAACTTGGGAAGGAAAACCTCCCTGAGGAAAGGCTGCAGCACCACGGTGAAGTTGTCGTGTGTGTCATAGCGTCCAGAGTCAATCAGCTCTCTCATAGCAAGCTGGACGGAACGACAGGCAAGAGATAAAAGACCAAAGAAGAAGAGTTCATCCTTTGAGTGACATATTTTAATAATGAATAATAACAAGCACTTTTCATACAAGAGATGTACACATGCCACATTCAAACAACGGCAGATAGACAATAACTTCTGAACTTGTAAAACAACTTAAAAAGATTAAAATAAGAGATAAAAATGCAGTAGATGAAAAGTGAAATTAATTTTAATGACAAAGATTTAGCCCCATAAAATGGGTGTTAAAATAACGTTTTCAAAGTCAAATTAAGACAAGTGAATTTGTGTGTGATGTACATTTGTGTACCTGATAGGCTGCATTGATGTCTTTGACCTTCTGGAGTTCAGAGGATCCCTCTTTAGGCTTAATTATGCATGGGCAAACTAAACTGAAACATAAACATCAAAACTGTTAAAGATTTATTTGTTCCGTTTGTTTTCGTCTTACATAACCAAAATAAAAATCACTGACCTCACAAACCAGGTGGGACAGCCCAGAGTTTTATCGTTGTGCAGATCACGCAATGGTACAATGTTTAACAGCTCTATCAGATTGACAATGGCACGAGGCACCTGGATGACACAAAACATAATGTCATTTGGACTATGACTTGAAATTGCTAACATACAGTGAAGTAATATGTTTGTGTGATGAAGGCGATAACATACTTCACGATGGAGAATGTCCAGAGCTTGGCGGATACGACCAACCACATTCCTCGGTGAGAAATAAATCTGTGGAAGTACACAAGACCCAAAGCATGAAAGATTAATAATGATGCTTTTGGAATGTTGATCAAACAAAACAAGCAATATGAATACATCACTTTCAGCTCTGAGGAATTTTGATGTCCATTTTTTCAATACTTTCTGGCATTTTATTGACTAAACAAATGATGATAATTCTTTGCAGACATAAAACAAATTACTTATAAAGGTTTGGATTGTCAGCGCTTTCGATATGAAAAATAAATGATAAAGTAGATCTTGAACAACATTGTTTGAAATGTCAACAGTTCAAAAGTTCAACAATCACATGCAAACAAAGCAAAGCATAATGCCAAAGTAAGGACAACATGAGGAATTGTTGCAAACAAGCTTACACTGTCTGTGCAGAAGTCACATATGTCATTGCCACCAATAAACATGGTGATCACTTTCCAGTCATTGTGGAAGTCAATGCCCTGTAAAGGAGATAACAGGTAAATGTTCGGTTAATTAAGAAAAAACTGAGACAAAGGTTACATAGCGCAAGTGTTTTTACTGTAGTTTATCACTGCCTTACCGAATGGTTTTTCATTTTGTCCACAAGGACGCGCACCTGTTGCACCATGTCACTGAAAACAGACCGGTATGATGGTCAAATTCTTGTTATGTTCTTCCATAAGTTCTGCTAAGGTTTTATTTATCAATATTCAAAGGGTAAGTAAGAGTAAACAATAAGTAATACTAATATTGTGACTGACCCACTCTTGGCTCCTGCCACAGCTTGATTGAGGAAGGCTTTAGGAGAGTCCTCGTTACCTATCCCCTCCGAGTAGCCGGTCAGGGAGGGGTTAAACTCCCTCAGGATGTCTGCAGACCACAAACAGAGGAAAAATCAGAAAAACTACACATACACATGATTGTACACATACTGTATTTTGAAGAAGATGAATCATATCATTTTTATTTCTAACAAATTTGCAGTCATTTAAATCCTATAATTTTTATTTCTGACAAACTGCAAAACATAATGGAACGATCAAAAAAGTTCATTTAAATAAATCTTCAGTTCACTTGAGACCACAACATTAAAAATGAGGTCTACAGAGGCCTTTAATGAGCATGATTAGACACCATGATTATAGATGTTATTCTGCGCAATTGGCCAAGGATGGACATCTAATGTTTGATTAGATAAACCTTAAATAAGCATTTTTTTATGTAGTTTAATTTTAGGCAGGGCTATTACAATTTCAAAGAATAAATAAATAAGAAACAAACATACTTGGCAGAGTGGTCACAGTGGTAATGTTTTCATTACCACCAATGCTGGAAATTGACAGGACAGCTTGTTAGTTTCAAATGCACCTCACAAAATTAAAAATGAACTGTTGAGGTATTTTCCCACACTATACAAATAAGAACAAATGTGTGTTTTAGCTTATTTTACCTCCAGGACAGTCCTCTGTACTCATTAATCACTAACAGAATGTTGTCTGTCTTTGCACCTGCACCATTGGCCGCCTGCAGAAAAACAGCAGATGTGAGATCGTTAGACCAGAGTAGAACCAGAGGAAGTTTTTTTGAGCCAGATCCTGCATTTCTGGAGATCTGCAAGTCATTTTTTCTGTATTATGTTAAATTGTGGGTGCCATTTGAGCCTTAAAATCTACCCTAACTCCCAGTGTTTCACCCCTTGGTTGTTGTGTTTCAACACATCCGCACACAAATAGTACAAAAACACAATAGCATTGTTATATGCATATACTGCATATCTGGTCCTAATCTTTATTCATGCCTATTAGGATGAGTATGTTTTTAGATATGTATTTAGAACATAGCAACACAATAGGAGAAGGGAAGCACTCACTGTCAGAGAGTCGCCTAATGCTGCCACCACTTTGACATCTCCTGGTCGCAGTTCATGAACTACACAGAGAATAAAGTGGTTGGATTGAACTACATTTCCCAAAACACATAAGAAGATTAAGATAAAAAAATGTTTTTACCTGAAGTGGGTGTAGTGGGAGATGGACTGTGTTCTGTGCAAGGTATCTCAGTACCCATAACCTGAAAAACATACAGAAAATGTGAGTGTGTGCTGCCATTCTACACAATAATACTGAAGATGACTTGAAAGACTTACAGGATCTGTTAGTGTAAAGGCTTTGCTGTTATCTCTGCCCTCTCTTTCAGTGGGGGAATTTTTCTTTGTACGCAGGAATGGTCGTTCCTGGGATAAGAGTGGAAAAGAAGTTGCAGTTCAAACCATAGTATCAGATTTAAAATCTTGATCTTGATTATTTCTTGAGTACTGAAATGTGTTTCTGTAGCAGTGTTATGGAAGGACGTGCCTCACCTGGTTAGGGCAAGGGAAAGTAATGACACCTGTGTCCATGACCTCTGCCTCACCTGTCGATGGCTGAAGCTGGATGAGGGAAAGTTATGATAGGTTAAGATTTTAGGTTCGAGCTGGGGCCATTCTGTGCAGCCAATGACCATGCGGTGTCAAACAGAGCTGGTTACACAATTCTTGTATCTGCATTTAGATAGATGCAGACTGAAAGGAGAGATTCATCCTGTAGAACAATCGCACCAAGTTAATCGTTACATCTCCAATCTAATCTCAGATAGAGTTATAAACGGTCACAGTAATCATTGTTCCATCTTAGGTTTGCTTTGAAAGATTATAACTCTGAGCTGTTTGCTCATTTTCAAAGCAGTGATAGGATTATTTTTGGAGCATTTTATTATAGTACAGATGAAGATAGACAGGAAAGGGTGAGGGAGCCAGACCGGGACAATATCAATGTCAGAACAACCTGTAGATCAGAAAGGTCTTCAACTGGCGGGTTTGTCAGACTATATATACAGAAGCATTTGCTGTAACTGTTATCAAGGACTTTGATTAATAAGAATTTACCATGTTTGTCCATAGCTGAACAGCTAGTTGGTTTAGGTCAGACCATGTGTTCTCCTACAAAGAAACACAAAAGATATGCTTTTTACACACCAGCCATTCCAAAGGTCTTTCATGCATTGTTACTGAAAGGAATAATTTACAGTAGTTAGTTACAGGATTGTTGATTATAACTGGTCTCTCTTTTTTGACTTACAGAATCAGAGATGGGTTGAAGGATAACAGGCTCAGACTGTAACACAGCAGTGAAGTCTGCCCTTTCACTGTGCCACTTTGGATTTTCCAAGACATGACTTAGAGAGTCCTGAAAACAAGACAAATGGATATGTGTCAAGCAAGTAGCCAAAAATATATGACTCAGATGATTCACGTGTTTGCCATTTATTTACACGTATTTTACCTGCAGCGTTTTCAGAAGAGTTGCTTTACGTAATCGCTGGTTTATGCTTTCATCTCTCATACACTGACACCTGCTAGAAAATAAAAAGTGAGCACATCACTGCCACGTACATTTTAAAACAAACAGGATCACAACACTATAGAACACATCAAATATTTATGATGTCATATCATGTAAAAATATAGTTTATATAAGGTATTTTGATAGGTTTTTAATACCTAAAATTCAAAACACTTACTTGTCCTGCTGATGATTTGAGCTCCAGACCACGACGTGAACCAAAGTGTGATGCAACTGTAAACATACACCAAGCAAATTATTTTTTCTCTTCTCTCTGTTAATGACAAAAATCTGTATTCAACAAAAAGTAGAATACCCTTTTCTGCAGCAACTGCAGAGCTGCTTCTACTTCCTGCACAACAGCTTTAACATCTGCAGCAACCTGAAGAACATAGAAACAGTGTTACACTCTTAACATCCTTTACTAACTCATATGTTGGCTCATCAAACATGATTTAGTTGTAGTAAGGCATCTTACATGTGGTGAACAGGCACACAGGGAATCAGCCGGGACAAACAGCAGCACTAGCTTCCAGTCTGTCACCTGCAAAGATACAAGACAGAGCAAACTGAGCAAACTCCATCACTGTGAGACATTTTTCCTGTGAATGCAATGATGATGTCTTAAAGTCCCTCCATTGGTTGCCTGTCAGTTTTAGAATAGATTTAAAGATCCTTTTATTGGTGTTCAAATCACTGAACGGACTAGCGCCTGAATACTTGTCAGACATGCTTTTAACGCATACTCCCTCTAGATCCCTCCGGTCCTCTGGCACTGGCCTTTTAGCTGTTCCCTGGGTGAGGACTAAGCACTACGGTGAGGCAGCATGGAGTGTCTATGGTCCTCGCCTCTGGAACAGCCTGCCAGAGGAGCTGAGGGCATCACAGTCTATAAACACTTTGAAGAGAAATCTTAAGACATACCTTTTTAGTTTAGCATTTTCTTAATCCATTGTTATCAGTATTACTGTGCTACTACTGGTTTTATTGGTTTTATACTGGTTTTATACATTTTATGTATAAGAATGTTACTCTGTTGCTGCTCTTTCTATTTTACCATGTTTCTATATTATTATTTCTCTCTACCGTTTATTTTCACAGTATTGTTGTATTTTCATTGTATTGTTAAGCACCTTGTATTGCAATTTTGCACGAAAGGCGCTATATAAATAAAATTTGATTGATTGATTGATGATAAAAGGTGATAAATGAACAGTTTGTGGAAGCTACAGCCAGGAGACAGTTAGCTTAGCTTAGCATACTGAAACAGGGGGAAACACCCAACCTGGCTCCATCCCAAGGAAATTAGTCTGGAGAAATTCAAGTGTAAAGGTTTTATGGGGGTTTTATGGGGTACTGTTCTTGGCTAGGCACTTCCTGGAGACTTGTTATTACCATGAAATAGACCGACAAATATACATCTTGAGTGGTTGAAATACAATAGAGGTGTGGACTCAAGTCAGATCCGAGTCACAAATGTAATGACTTAAACTTGACTTGACAAAATCCAAAAAGACTTGCAACTTGACTTGGACTTGAACACAAATTACTCTAGACTTCAGTTGGAAAAACAATATCGGCATGAATTTCATTTCATTGCAAAAACTATGGGGTGGTCAACAAATAAACTAATTGCAGTATGCAGACGGAGATGCAAATTCAAGTTTAGGACTCGGGACTTGGGACTCACTCTGGACTGGATTGCAAAGGTTTAGTACTTACCTGTGACTTGCAAAACAATGACTTGGTCCCATCTTTAAAATACAGGTTGTAAAATGTACACAGTTAGAGACTTATGGAACTTATGAGAGGGTTAATGCGTACCTGGTTTGAAAGGGAGAGAGACAGCTCCTCAGCTTCCTCCAACAAGCTTCTGCAACACACACTCACATATTACACATCTGCAGTCATATTCTCTGACAGCATTTATGTGTGTGACTTTACTTGCGTGTGTGTGTGTGTGTGTGTGTGTGTGTGTGTGTGTGTGTGTGTGTGTGTGTGTGTGTGTGTGTGTGTGTGTGTGTTACCTGGGCTGCACTGAGGTCGGATCCACATGTCGAGTGATCACTTCAGGGTTAAACATGGACAGAAACTCTGTTCAACACACATAGACACAATAGGACTTAATATACAGAATGTAAAATGCCTAACAATCAGATAGTAAATGATGTACATTATGTGAAAAAAGACGCTGGTGAAAGCTTCCATTCATGTTGCCAGTTTTGCTAAGTTATATTTCAAATGAAGGTCAACCACCTGTGTTTATGGCCCGCTGTCTTATCTCTACAGATAAACTCACCAAAACCGATGTTACTGTTCTAAGAGCTTTTCTACAAAGTGTTCCCTTTATCTGATATTTCCCGTTACAAGGACCTGACGGCGACCTTGAACTTAACCAGGTCTGAGAATATGATAACGGAACATTTTAATTCACCATACTGAAGGTGCTGATACTTACTGATATGTATGATGTATTACAAAGTACTGTCTTCCATAGATAAATAGAATTATGTTCAAAACCAAACACCAAATTGGTATTTTAGATGATTATGCGCCTTTTCATTTCTACTTGATTGTAGAAACATTCAGTGAATGTTGGCAGGAATGTGAGTGAGAGTTTATAGACTTACCAGCGACTCTACTGACGACTCTGGATGCTTCATCCCTAATGAAGAAGACAGATAAGTTGCCAGAGTAAGAAATGGTTGTTAAAAGGTTTTAAAAATATTAGCTTCCGTCAGCTCAGTCAGGACGCCACATTTGTGCATTTCTCAAGTATTACTGAAGTATATGTGCATTGTATTTGCGTCTGTCTACCTGTGAGAGAGAGGAGTTCCCAAGACATAAACAGCTGAGATATCAACAGGTCTGAGAGTATGAACTGATGGAGAGGGAGCAAGAAGTCAGAAATGTCATGGTTTTAGAAAACAATCTGCATTCAAGACAGATTAATATGATTATTGATGATGATTTCTGAGTGCAGTACCTGAGGAGGATGGGGATAAGGGGGCAGGTGTTGGTGAGCAGAGTATGGGCATGTAGCTTTCTGTCTGTAGCACAGAAGAACAATTCCTCAGACTGTCGTGGATACAGTATCAGAACAATATATAGCACGTTATTAATACAAACTGTCACACTGTACCTTCTCTCTTGATTGTTCATTTTTTCCTACATCAATGTTGACAGCATCTAAATGTGACATTAGAAACAAAAAAATTTGCTTAACACATTTGGGAAAAGGGGGAACATTTCAATCTTAAACATTCAGTTTTGTAAAACATTTGTCAAGTTAACTGTTAAGAACAAAAAAAAAGTTTATATAATATAAATCCTAAATCAAATAATCCTAGAGAAATCTCACACTTTGTTACACACAAGTACCGTGCAACCTTTCACTTAAACAATTAATAATAAATATTTCAGTCCAAACTTTGTCAAAGCGTTGAATGTGAATATAAGCATGCACTGTTCTCTACCTGTAAACTGAGCGCAGGATCCAACAAGGGCTGCCAGAATGAGGAGTGCAGATCTAGTCATGGTGAGATGAGATACTGAGAGCCTTCCACACTGAGGGTCTGTTGTTTCCCCTCAGCCTCCGAGAGAGAATGACTGTAAGCTCCCACAGACTGGGAAAGGGCACTGTACCTGAAAAGGGTGTGGAGGAGGAAAAGAAGTTCCCAAGAGGGCAAAGTTTTATAAAAGAGAAGAAGAGGAACATCTTGTGTGAAAAGAAAAAAATAGAAATACTCCCTCGTCCTCTAATCAGTTTATCTGGATGAACAATCAGACAAATTACAAGTCATACCGCTGCCTTGCTATCTCTGCATTTGTTTGTCAATGTGTATCTTTTCACCTGCGATTTTTCTTGTAAATCTTAAGAACATCCGCATGTTGCGCAACAGACCAAACTGACACATTATTGAAAGTCAGTGAGATGTAAATGTATGTTTATGGCTCTCAATGTGATAAATCAGTAAGCATGAATACATCTTTACATCATGAGTTTAATGGATGAAAAAGACTAAACACACAATCCTTTGTGAACCACACAACTATCATATTTTTGTGTCTGAATTTTTATCAGAATTTACTGTTCTTTTTATCAGAACAACCATAAACGTTCTTCCTCTTTATATCTAAATAATCTTGGGTATCAAGGTTTATACAGAGGAGGCACATCATTAATGTTGACAGAGCTGTGTAAATCATAAGGATAACATGCTTGTGCGCAATTTCTTTTCAACTGGTTTTTAATGTGTTGCTCTTTAACCTCTTGTCAGGCTATTGCTGCAATATTCTTAAGATAGGGTTATATCATTATATCTTAACAACCAGCAATTTAGTGAAACTGCACAGGTTCAGTTTTGGAGATGTGATGAGACAGGATTAGATTGCTAAAGACTTTATGAGTTTGTCCTAAGATTGGATTTGCTGACCTTGGAGTCATGATAGAGTAAAACCACAAGTTATCTGGATGTTGAGGAAGTTATCTGATTTCCATCAAGCAGCAGAACATGTTCCTAATGTTGCATCCGGACTACTCATCAAAACCTTCTGGGTGCTCATAACTTTACAAAGGGACTTAACAGTATGTATTGTCTTCCTTTTATTTCTTATTCGTCTGTATATTATATTTCAACACTGTCTTTTTTAACCAAACTGTCTTCTCCTCCAGGATCCGGCCAATACTGGAGATGTCCACGTTAACTCTGTTTTTTTTAGTTTTTTTTTTTTTTATTTTTTACAGCAGATATTTTAAGGACAGCCAGTCTCCAGGTAAAAGTATTGGTAAATTAAAGATAATATTTTGCAAGTAATACTTCTGTAAGTCAGAAAAAAATATCAAATGAATGCCTTCCACGTGTAAACGATTAAACGCTTTGGCATTGCTACTTTAATGTAAATAAAGATATTATAATTGTATGTATTGTTTTGCATTGTAAACATCCATTCACATATACCTGCAGTTCACTGCGCCTCTCTGCTGCCCCCTAGTGGAGCACACGGGCACTGCAGGGGCCTCTACGTCATAACCGGATGTTGACACTAGCTTGGAGCAGCTGAACAGGAACAACAAAGCCGCCACGACGACGGTAAAGAACAACAACAACAGATGTGCGTCTGAAAACACACCTGACACCTCGGTGACAGCATCGCCGGTGGGAACACTGAGAGCCACTGAAACAACCACACAGGTGAGAAGCTGCCAGCAGGCTGTTGGTCCTCTCGTTCCTAGTTAGCTGTTAGCTGTTAGCTGTTAGCTGTTAGCTGTTAGCTGTTAGCTGTTAGCTGTTAGCTGTTAGCTGTTAGCTGTTAGCTCGACGGCTAATGGGACGTTAGCCTCTTTGGATGCATACATCACATGTTCAATGACTTCTCTTTTATGAACAGGGTTTGTTTGATTCTTCTTCTCAGTGGCTTTTTATTTCCAGCAGTATTCAAAGCTCAGCTGCATCTACAGTCTACATACAGTCTACAGTCTACAGTCCTCAGGACAGGCCGGCAGGGAACCAAACACTCAATAAAGAGCAAGAAAGCCTCAACACACACAGCACCAGTCAGAAGATCACATATATCTTTATATATTTTATATATATATATATATATATATTATATATATATATTTTATTCTTCATATAATACAGTACCAGTCAGAAGATCACACCTTCTCATTCAATGGTTGTTCTTTGTTTTTATTTGTTTCTACATTGTAGATTAATATTGAAGACATCCAAACTATGAAGGAACACATGTGGAATTATGTGGTAAACAAACAAATGCTCAACAAACCAGAATATGTTTTATATTTTAGATTCTTCACAGTAGTTGAATGAGAAGGTGTGTCCAAACTTTAGACTGGTACTGTAGTTCAATAAATACTCATTTTAGCTCAATATGTTTTCCTTTGACACTGTTAAATACAAAAGCATCATTTTGAATATGGTTAAGGCCTGAATGTCAGCAGTAACTGAGGTAAAACAGTAATAAAACAGTAATGATCACATATCTTAAACACAGCAAAGGGATATTGTTGGAGTGACTGATATGGCTAAATCTGCTTATCAAAGTAATTTACACGTTATTTTATATTGTGATGATATACATCTATCACACAATATAGTACATTTTCTGGAAAGTGATGGAAACAATGCAAATTTAAGAATCTATAATAATCCCCTCAATGAATACAAGCTGGACTTAACGTCTTACAGATGTTTCACCTCTCATTCAAAAGGCTTCTAAATTGTAGACTTATATGTTTATGGCCAACTATCATTACACATTGATTTTGTATAATCTAGGTCACACCTGCTAAATTAAATGACCTTCTTCACACCCCACTAGCACGCACACACATTTGAAAAGGCTCTGTAGACATGTGGTGGCACATTATAAGATGAAGTCCATTTGTGGGTTTGAATGGCTCGGGGGCACTCTCTGTTTATCCTCCCAAAACACACGTAAAAGCCTCGCAACATTGTTTGGAAATAAGCAAGGGAAAGAAAGAAAAAAAAATGGCGTGAGAGAAACAGAGTTGAGGCATGCAAGCGAAACTAAACAGAAACCACTTGGTCCTTATTTCATCGTGGTTACATAAAGCAAGTGCAGTTATCTTTGACTCGGCATATCTAGATATATACCACGGCCTGAATGACTGGGAATCTTCACAGACTCAAACATCTAATGTGACCATAAAACGGTCACAAACTGCTCATTGATTTACAACATAGCCCATAATAGCCTCACAAACCCAGCTATGTTAAAGGAGGCGTCATCACATTATAAACGTTATGGAAAAAACGTCACCATGTTATAGTGCCTTAAGGTGTACATTGTCACGTTGGCAACTTACAACTTACTTTACTGTCTATATTCTGTTTATAGTCTAGTCCTTTTTTTATTTTAACTTTCCAACAATAAATAATCTTTTCTTTTTTCTGTCTGTACATATTATATTTCAGTTATTGTGGATTTTTATTGCTTATTTATAATACTTGTTTTTTTTATTTCATTTTATTTGTATCTTGTCTTTCTTCTACTATGTCTCTTGTGTGCACTTTACTCTATGCTGCTGTAATCCTGCAATTTTCCCCGCTGCGGGACTAATAAAGGATTATCTTATCTTATCTTATCTTGTTTTAGCCTTAGGCCAGTCACTCCCAGAGATTTGATGATGGGACGCATCTTCTTGGACCACATTGGCGGAACTCGCCTCTTCTCCTGCGCCAACTGTGACACCATCCTGACCAACAGGTCTGAGCTCATCTCAACACGCTTCACAGGAGCCACGGGCAGAGCTTTCCTCTTCAACAAGGTACAGAGGCAATAGTGATGAATACCTATGACGTTTACTCCTAAATAAAACCGGGTACACCGATTCGGAATCCAGTCCAAAATGTGTGCGCTTGTGTCTCAACTCCACAGGTGGTGAACCTCCAGTATAGCGAGGTGCAGGACAGAGTGATGCTTACCGGCAGACACATGGTGAGGGACGTCAGCTGCAAGAACTGCAACAGCAAGTTGGGTTGGATCTATGAGTTTGCTACTGAGGACAGTCAGCGGTACAAGGAGGGACGTGTCATCCTGGAGAGGGCGCTGGTTAGGGAGAGTGAGGGCTTTGAGGAGCACGTCCCCTCAGACAACTCATGAGCCCCTAACCTCGGATTAACTCGTGTGGGGTAAAGCTCACCCATGTCCTCCTACCCCTCTCCTTTATCCCCTTTGCCTCTGCGCTGCACACCACCGCCTGCAGACTTAGACACACACCTTTTCCCCGTCTCTAGCCTACGACCTTAGACCTCTGCTGATTGGTTTGCCGGCTCTACTCTTGCTGAATAGGCTTACCCAAAGTACTTCCCTATTTATGCGTCACAGGGCACCACCCCAAAACATCTGGGCACACAGATAGGGAGATGTAACTACACTCTGTTGAAGTGTCCATGCATGCTCACACAGAATTTTCACAACCTCACAAGGCATGCTCCACACTTCTTCATATGGTAAATAAACACATGCATGATAATAGACATGGTCAACCACACAAAAAAAAAAGAAACCATCACCTAGTTGTTTTGTTTATTTACATAGCTGGAGGCAGTAGAGCTGAGTATGTTCATCAAAGCCACCGACCCGCTCTGCACAGCGATGTTAAATGAACCGATGGAGGCGTCGCTCTACATACTGCTTCTGTGGGGCTTGTGCTTCTTCGTTGTGACCTTTTTGTATTTGATCTCTAGTGAGCACTGGATGTTTATTAAGAGTAGTTGTTATTTCTATATCAGTTACCTATTATTAGCCAGTTATGTGATGAATGTTACAGTGTTTAAAATCTATGTTCACGTCCAAATGATACCATAAGGACTGCACAGAATGATGTCATATTTAAGTATTCATTGTAGTGTTGGACCATGGAAAGGAACTTTATTTAGACTGGCTCACATGATGGGCATTTATTTGGATTGACATTACGTTCTCAAAATGTACACAGAGGGGCGTTAAGTGTCCCATCAATCGTTTGGAGGGGATCTCCTGAACAGCACAAAGTCCTACAATTCATCCTACAGTTTAATTCAGCTGTCCCTCTCTCCCTTTGTTACCATGGATTCCGTGTCTGTGTCTGTGTGGTGTGCCGTGTTAAGGGTGATGTGTCACTTTGGTGACTTATGAAGAGCATGTACCTTCCAGCCATGTGTCTTCAGTGTGGCGGAGGAGGAAGGGGTCTTGAGAGGTGATGGAGACATTCTCTGGCTGCCTGCCACTTGGAGGACAGGATTATGGGAGGATGGGTCATGCGTGTTTGACAGTGGTCAGTACTGGGAGACAATTTTTATTGTGTTTATAGACAGTTTCTGGAAAATAACCAACAGCAGACATTCTCTTACCAGTTATTACATTACAATTTTGGAAACAACACACTAAAAATATGTTTAAATAAAGCCTTAGTTTGACTGAACTCCACCTATGTAAACAGTTGTCATTGTTTCAGGATAGTGACCCATCTTTTCTTAGGCTTTGGGCACATTTAGTCATAAGATGACTTGTTTCTTACAACACAACACCAAGCAAGCTTTAATGGAGTTCCAGTCTTTAAAGTGGAGGCTTTGTCCTTTTCTTTTCCAGAGCCTCAATTTGATATCATCAGTGTCCTGTGGAGATTTCAATCAAAATGTCAAATTGTAACAAAAACAAACAAAAAACATCTCAACGTTCCTGACATTTTAGGTTATTTTTGGAGTGGGTTGTATTGTGCCATTTCAGAGTGTGACACTGACACTATCCATATCCCCAACTCCATGCAGTGTAAAGTCAATGGCCGTGACAGAATATTCTCATTATCATTTTGTTGTTCACTTTTACCATTTTATTGACAGGCCATTGTTTTTTATTTGCTTTACTCTCTATGATTATTATTTTATTGACTGATACATTTATCTTATTGTATTATTTCTGTATTTGAGGATTGAGAGAAAAAGGTTTCTTCTTAAATGGCTAAAGCAAGGTTTTCTCTGATGTGATTTCTAAATAAACATGAATTCTTGCTGGGTTACATTTCTGTCTTATTTGTGCTTGATTTGTAGTTTAGAACACGTTTATTAGAGTCATATATTAATGTGCAATGTTTTTGAATAGTTTGTTTCCAAAACAGTCTCTTTCTGTAGAAGAGGACAAATTACATTTTTATACTCTCTTTTCACCTCTTCCTTAAGATGTCATTTTAGATTTCAAAATGTGGCTTTAACCTGGTTCTCAAGACAAATTCGAAAAAAAGAAAATGTAGTATTTGACGTTGCCATGTTCATTCATATCCATAAAGGAATCTTTTTGACCTCTAGGTGGCAGCAGGATGCTGAGAGACAGAAATATCTCTGGAGACATTTTCGCTAGGATGCATGATGTCCCTTACCTGCCTCTGACGTTAGCCTGCTTGTCAGGGTCTACTGAGCCTCACTGCAGTCTGGGAATCTGTCTTAGACATATTACTCAATGAAGCACAAGAAAACTAAAATCCTAATACAGCCAAATATGGAGTTAGAGAAGCAAACATTTATGACAAAAATAGACCACAGCTAAACTGGGAATTCAATTGAATTCCCACCTATTCAGTGTTCTCTATAAATCACCCAGGATGAGGAGGTTTGACTGCATTGGGTTTATAAATAGGCAGTGACGATTCTCTCCTAATCCGCCCACTAATATTGCAGTGCTGCCGTAGAGTTATTTATAGCTCCGATCCTGTTGGAAGGCTTCTTTTTCTTGGTGTGTCTGTGTCACAGCGGTGGAATCAACTGGTCTGGTTTTTCTGCAGTCACTCTTCAGGTCGCCCTACACTGAGCAAGGAGCATTTAAATGAGCTAAGACGAATAATAATTAAGGCTGTTGAACACAAACCCCCCCCCCCCCCCCCAGCTTTTGCTAGTTGTTGTTTTTGAAATACATTGTGCATTAATAGCCCGTGAAGAGAGGCGTTTGACCATATCTAGAGACATTTAAATGCCGGGCATGACTAGAGGCAAAAAGGAGGCGCTACCTCCAAAGAGCTCACTGTGCTGCTATTTCATTAATAGTAGTCTATGACTTTGTCCCCGTGTAACCTCAGGATTATCTGCTCCCTTTATTGAAAAAGCCATCGGGCCAGATAAGATAATTACACTGCCTTGTTGATCCTATTAGTCTGCATGCAATTTGGCCTAAACCTAGATGGGATATAGTGTTTGCGTGTGTTAGCAGAGAGAGCTATTTTTCCACTACCCCTCTCTGACACTTCCTCAGTGCTCTTGGGCAGGACATTGAGTTTCCCTACAGGCTTCCTATACACCCATTCAGCTACCAAGAGAATCAGTCTTTCAGGACCGAATCTAATAACAGGAAGAAGAAAAAACACCACAGAGGTGAAGTGATACTCTCATGTGTCTCATATCGGATACCTTCCCTGCGGCCCCCCCCTGTCAAACATATCAGAGCAAATTTAAAGTTATATTCAGATGCGGAGGATGATTTGGAGGGGAGGATGGGAGACCAGGAGCATAATTGCACCCTTAATTGGCCCATGATTCATCATCCTTGGACAGCTATTTTGGTTCCCCCTCTCCTTTTGTCTTTGATTCCATGATATGTCAGCTTCACACCCCCTCTCTATCCCCACAGGAGAGCAGAGATATAGAATATAGAAATAAACTTCCACTGTCAGCTCACACATACACACAAAAGGAGTGACATCATTCTGTCAGCGGGAGAAAATAGCATGCTTTCCATTGACATCACTCTACATCCTGTTGCTAGGAGACAGGGGAGTCAACATTGGTTTCTATGGCGACTGCACTTCACCTTCAAAGCTCCTGACCTTTTTGGTTGTCTACGGCAGACAAGGGTGTGTGTGTGTGTGTGTGTGTGTGTGTGTGCAAACTGTGATCCTAGTGTTGTGTAATATGAGCATTCAAGGTCTTGTTGACTCATTCACTGCAGTGTAGTGATTGTAATAGTACACTCTAGATTAAAGGGCTGCCGAGACAATGCACAAGATGCTCTGCAGCAGCTTAAAGCGTCAGGGTAATGGAAATGTTCTACATGAGTGGAGTGATGAATAAAAGAGAGAGCGCACAGTCACATTTCATGCAATAACCTCAGACAATAACGTCTGCAATGTCTGACATTTTAAACTGATGACACCGTCAATCTGATGACATGAGCTATTACATCATTAATCAAAATATCAGGTGAGTTTACGAGCAGTATTAGTCGCACAATCAGTAGTCAACATTTCCTAGGTTGGCAACAAAACTCGCAAGAACAATGACTGGAAACGTGCATGAGGTGATATAGTATATTTATTTATATATATTTATATTTCCTCCTGTAAGAGACTGACTCTTGTTTACCTGAGGACAGTGACTTTGAAGAGGTCCAGCATCAGAAAGTGATTGTAATATGAGCAACAGAAAACAGCACAGGTTACAGAGTAATAGGTGGAGATTCTGGCTGGTTCAGGGTTGATGAAACAGATATAGAACCATGTTTGGTAAACTACTACATGCTGATTGTGAAAGTAACACAGCTGGATCACAGTGACTGGAAACAGCCTCTTTACACAGGAACTACAGGAGCTCTAGATTCATATGAACAACAACAAACAAAACAAAAGACATCAAAGTCAAATACAATTGTCACAAAAGTGATCACACATCACACAGTGTTACAGAAAGTGCTATGGACTTACTGAAACTCCCAGAGTTACCAGTTTGAAATGGTATAGAGTGGCACGGAGAGTCAGTGGTTAAAGTGTGGTTGAAGCGCCACTGCAATCTTGTTTCGATTTCTGCCCTTTTTTGGCACAATTGTAGCAGCTTTCTCAGCTGTCTTTTGCTAATTGAGTTTAGCAGGCGCATCAATGCCCGTCCCCTAGAGAGGGACACGGGCAGAGGTGGGCATCACAGGGCTTTTTTGGATTAGGTCGAGTTCACGGCCAGTTTTTTCCACTCCAAGTCTGGTCCTCTATGCCACCCTGCACATGGAGGGATAATGTTGTCCCAACAGGACATTCTTCCACCCGAGCACCACCACCCACATCCTGCCTCTAAAAGGCAGCCCTTCATTCCCAGAAAGGGCACAAAGCTCATCTGCTTGTACAGACACGAGATCTCAGTCAGATCTTTGATCTTGATGAGTCGAGTGTTACCTTAGTGTAGCCGATGGTAACCTTGCCAGTGGTGGGTGAGGGTCCTCTTTCCTATCAAGGCAGACTACATTCTGTTTGGTTACTTTGAAAAATCACATCTGCTTTTCTCACCTTTGGCTTTTTTGTGCAAAAGCTACTTGAGCAAACAACAGAATAACATCGTTTATGTTTCAAGACCTTGAACATCATCACAAGTTTTCTATAATGACTAACTGGGAACATCTCATTCCCCATATGTATAAAAGGGTAATTAGACCCAAGAATGGTAAACAATGGTACACATACATACCTGTATATTCCCCTGTAATTCTCTGGGATTTATATCAATCCTTTTTTCTTTTTTTTTTTTCCTTGCTAGAGACTACTAATAGAAACAGATTCATTTAACTAGTCCCATCAGTCTTATGCAGTGCTGATTTGAATATTGGTTAGTGTCAAGTCATCATCATGTACAGGTAGTCTGTACTATGGCTCTGCTCCATCATTTATGACACTGATATTAAACCAAGAGCAACATAGCATACATAAAAAAAACAAGTTTCAAAGACATGGCAACAGTATAACAAACACTAAACAACATTGTCTCATGACGCATGTCCACACGGAGGTTCTAAAACAAACAACTACAATAAAACACCAACAACATATAATAAAAATGCACCGAGAGCAAGCTAAATAACAGAGCTCGTACAAGGAGAGACTTACAAAGGGCGAGTGACACAATATGTGTGATGAATTCCTTGAATCCAACAGAAATAAATGCAAATGACATTCCTCTCTTTCTTCGCAGACAGAGAGGTAAGCTCTCTCCACTTAAGCCATGCACACCGTAAGGAAGTGAACTCATCACCCCCTTTTTCTAAGGCATGGAGCGTTGGGTCCCTCATAAGGAGCCTCTTGCCCTCTGGACGGAAAAGGCCAGGACAACTGAGTCCTCAGTGTCCTTGCTGAGCATAGGTGGAAACATATCATTGTCCAGCCACCCTTGTCTTCCATCCTCACTGCATCTTCCCATCCTGAAACTTATTCTTCTCCCCCACGTCGGCAGCCATGGACTTCCAGTATCGATGGCAGGCCAACTCCAGCAGCTCCAGCCCGCCAATCAGCTTCTGCTGGGCCATAAATACCCCAACCATGACCAGGAAGTAGAGCCTGAAGGGAGCCCACAGCCACAGGCCGGTGAAGCAAAAAGCGATGAAGCTGCTCCAGTACAGCAGCGAGGCGGCTTTGATCAGAGACACTCGCAGCTCCGACTTACATGGTGGCACAAGTGAAACACCGTCCCCGTCGAAGCCCCGGTGCTGGCCCGAGTAGAAGTCCCGCAGTCGGCTTTCCTTCTCAGCCCAGCGCTCTCTGCACCAAGACTCCAGGTCAGAGGAGCAGGTGGGCAGGGAAGCCACCGGGTAGCGGCGGACGTGGAAGTGGATCTCACGAGGGAAATGTCCCAGGATGAGGTGGCGTTCTGTCTGAGGGATGTTCTTGGGGTATGCCACTGTAATATCATGGACGGCATCCAGGTTATCCCCTAGAAAAAGGGACGCAGTTTTTAAATGATCGAATGAGCAACAATTGCTGATATAATTGTCTAATAACCAAAACAAGACTTAACTAGACTGCAAATGTACAACGTAAAAATCTAAGTTTTCAACATTCAAACTCCTGAACAGTCCCAGCTTACTGTAAACTACACTCATTCAGACATGGCACTGTAGAGAAACTTAATATTATCCCTTTTCCCACACTCTCACTGGTTATTGGAACTGTTTTATGCACCCTTGAAAATCCCAGCCCTGAGCTCCATTACGCATGTACCTCTAATTATCCCGGGGCTTAGAGCTTCATCCCCTCTCTGCCTTCAAAACTAGCACGAGCTTTCTAACGTCGTCACTGATCCGCAGTGTGCCCTTACAACACACATATAGAGCTGAATGAAATATCAAGCGGACAGGATGACACCTGCCAGCGCCTGCTCCTGTACTGCTCAGCTCGACCACGGTAAAAAATAGAGCTGTGAGAGGCGCAGTGGGATTGGACAAAGACAACATGCACAGCGTGTCAGTCAGCAGCGCAGAGACGGGGAGAGGAGAATCAGCAAAGTCTGATGACATTGCACGGATTCACGCCACCTGCGCGGAGAGTTAGTGCCATGTTCAGCAGGTGGGGGGGAGGAGACGGCAGGACCAGAGGTGGCATTTAAGAATTCTGGAGGACTGCCAGAGTTAGCTCATAGGGAAACATGAGATTCTCTAGGGTGTTGTAATGGCTGGCAGTAGGATGAATCACAGGACTGAGAGAATAACAAGTGTGATTCTTCCCAAACAAACTGCGTCAGTGGATTAACTTCAATCATCATGATAGCATGTCATTTTCCCTTGGTTTTTGCTGATGAAATGTTTCCATCATGATGACTGTGACGGAATAATGCCAATCAACAAAGGTGCTATTGTTTGACTGCCAACTAACAATGACAATGTGAACTATGAGCGGCTCATTTTCACACAGTATCAGTCAAAAGTTTGGGCACACCTTCTCATTCAATGGTTTTTCTTTCTTTTTTTTTAAATTGTAGATTAATATTGAAGACATCCAAACTATGAAGGAACACATATGGAATTATGTGGTAAACAAACAAATGCTCAACAAACCAGAATATGTTTTATATTTTTAGATTCTTCAAAGTCGTTGAATGAGAAGGTGTGTCCAAACTTTTGACTGGTACTGTGTATTATATAGACATTTCAAGATTTCAGAAATGGCTGAACCTTTTCGTAGTCTGTCCACGATGAAGGTGAATCCAGTGCTGCGGGGATGCAGCACATACTCAAACTTTGGCAGGTTGTTCTGGGCAGCGAACACATCACTCTTTGCTCTTGTATTTGCTGCAAGAGACACATATACACAATAAACATCTGGAAGCTGAAATCACATTATTATTATTATTTGCTTTTAAGGAAAGAGACACTTATTGCACTAATTGTTTACATATTTTAAAGCATAACTGAAAATGGAATGTGATGTGCATTAGACTGATCATGTTATTCTAAGTTCTAATGACAGTAACATTATTACATGCAATATATCTACATCCAATGGAAGGTAATGCAAGGTCATTTTAATGACTCTAACAAGCCAGCAGTATTAGCTGTTTATATGGATTCATCTTGACTTTGACCTTAACAGCTGCATACATACACAGTATGTAATGTATGTAATTGTATATATACAATCTAATTTGTATTGTGAAATGAACCGATCTCTGAATATACATAAACAGTTAAATATGAACTACATATTATATGCATATAAGGTATCATTATAAAAAAAAAAAAAAGTAAAACTTGGCTGACAAGAGATGCAATAGCAAAAAATAACTGAATGCTATCATAAAAATAGCAGTTAAAACAAATAATGATGTTGGTTCCCGGATATGAGCACATTCACAAAATACATCCACCAGTGACAAACGCTTACACATTTGTGAAATACAGGGGGGCTATAAACACAGGAAAGATGATTGTTTATTAACACTCCTCAGGGACTCGTTCCAGGAACATGTAAACTAAATCATGACTCATTAGTCAAATTATGTAACAAGTAGCTCCTTCAGGCCGGCTCATAGGACAAAAGGACTATGGACAGATTTAGACTGATCAGGTCAAAGCTGTGACTTGTCATTCTTATACAATCTCTTATTCAATTCACACGAGCTCTACATGCTTCGAAAAAGGGGGTCATGGAAATGTTTAGAGGGGCTTAAAGGAAGTGCACTCCGAACCTGATCCTGTAGATGGAGGTCTGTACGTATGCCAAGAGTTAAGAACAGGATAACTTCCCCATAGGACGTCATAACACGCTGTATACATCCACTTGTTTGCATCAAATTAAGCCTCGAGGTTTAAGAGGCTTAAATGCAGACGTGTGTGCGCAGGCAGGCAGACACACACACACACACACACACACATTAACAGGCACAAACGCAACACCGAAAGTGAAGTGATCTTTAAAGCCCTAAATCTGCTGGCCAATTATGATGCAACTTCACTGGACCCCCCCTCATGACATCATGAAATGTAAAGGGAAGTTAAGCTTCCCCCAGTAAAGCTACTCGGGACCTTGATTGGCTTAACGGTGATCTGAAAGGGCTTTAGACACTGGTGCTTGCATTGAGAGATCAGAGCATTCTGGCAGAAATGACTGTATGGGGTGTGTGTGTGTGTCGAGGGATTTTGCTATGCCGTATCACTTGTGTCAGTGCAAAGGTGTTAGATAGGCTTAGGGCCAAACGGAGCTCTGTAAACTGGTTGTTGGGTAACCTATTCGGTGAAGAACAACTGAAATGTGGGCAAATTGTCCCGTTGAATAATTTATTTTATTACCGGTGAGGTCTGTGCCCTCCGGGAACAGTAACAGCTGCAGGGGCTCTCTGATGTCGCAGAAGTAGTCCAGCATATTCCCCAAGTGCTTCTTGTCCTCCTCCCAATGACGCTGAATGAAGACGAAGCAGGCCACCTGCATCGCCCAGCCTGGGGGACACATACAGAGTCTTAACATGTAATTGATTGCTTCTCATGTTCAACTGATTGGCTGGAACTTTTTCCAATGCAGGCAGGGCCTATATTTTACCAGGATGATTTCCCCAGCCCATTATTGGTAATACACTGCCTCTGGATATCAGGTTTGTCAAACAAGCGTCTTCTCCCACGAATATTATGCTTATTTTCTTTATTTATTCTGTGTTAAACTACATTTAGCTGAAACTTAAACAGGCTGGCGTTTCCGTTTTCCCTTCAGTCAGCCGTAGCTGAGCTCAGAAAATGATTGAAACTAAAGAAAATAACATTAGTTATGAATGACTAAATTAAACACTATCATTTGAAGAGGGAGTAATCACAACAAATACAAAAAAAAAAATCTTGTATATGTTAGTATCATTGAGGGTAGGCTAGAAAATATATTTGCATTGAACTGTTCCTCTCTTGTATTTAGATTCTCCTCCAATAACTTATTTGCAATGATGTTATTGAAGAAGTGCTTTGTAAAGCTTATGGTCTGCAGAGGTGTGAAGGTCTGTGTGCGTACAAGAAAGGTCAGAGCACCCACTGTATACCCACCAAAGCCAGGAACAGCCTTCAGGGCAGCCTTGAGGCAGATCTTCTCCAGACGGAGGTAGCTGTACCTGAGCAGACAACACCAAAGAAACATCCAGTCGAGTCTGGTGCGGTGGTTCATGATGATCACACTTCGCTCAGCAGGAATGAAGCCATCACCCGTTATCACCACTTTCACCCCAAATACCAGCTCCAGCAACGACTACAGAGGGGAGAGACGCCAGGATGGAGGGAGGATGGAGAAGAAGTACAAGAGAGGGAAGAATGGAAAGGGCAGGGAGAGGGAGCAAAATGGAGAGGTAGATGATCAAGGGGAGACAAGAATAGTCAATGAAAAAGGATGAAGAGGGAGAGAGGAGGGACTGGGAAGAGTAAAGGTGGTAAGATTTAAGAGAGAAGAAAGTGAGAAGAAAATAAATAAATAATGCCGTCACTAAAAACAAGTTTTGCTAAATTGTTCTAAAAGGGCAATCTAAATAAATGAAGTGTGAAAATGAAATCTGATTACAAAGGGCGTCAAAAATGCCACTGAGATGAAACAGACTACCATGACCGTGTCAAACACAAGTACCTTAGGACCATCTGGCACACAAATTAGTGGGCTAAGTAAAGAATAAGCTGGTCTACACACCACAGGCAGGGTGAGCCAGGTGGCGACGATGCGATCCGTGATCCAGCGGTACCAAGCAGGAGACAGCAGCATGAGAGGCAGAAATGGACCCAGCATGAAGACGCTTCCAAAGAAACTACCCAAAAACAGGGTCACCACAAAGTACAGGCCTCGCACCGACACCGCCATCTGTGGAGAGACGAAGGAGACGAGATTGATATTAAACCACGATCAGTCAAAAGTTTGAGCTGTCGTTGCTGTATTAAGAAAAAAATAAAGAGATGGTATTCATGGGATTCATTCCTGACTTGGATTTCCACTATGGAAAGTAGCTGAAGGGGAGCAGCTCTGTAACATGAAAACAAATGAGATTATGGACAGTCTCATCAATAGCAAGAACGGCTGTTCTGTTGCTCTTCTGGCATAATTTCACCCAAACAGTGGAACATCCAGTGCAGACATACCTAGTGTGGAATGTAAATAGGGGAACCTTTCCGACTGTAGGTGACAAATCGTGGGTGCATGGTCACTAAATCAAGTGTGGCTGTGGCTTCCAAACTATTCAGTCTGTTCAGAGGCATTTAGACTATGAGGAACATTTTCTAATGTTCTAAAAAATTAAAAATCCCAGCTATATCCAGTAAAGATGTATAATCTTGTCAATTACTTTTAGGTGCAACTGGAAATTTTACCAATGACTGGGTTTCCATTTTCACAATGAAACTACTATAAACATGGAGCTTTGTGTAGGTGATATGACAAAACCAATGGTATACCAAAAGACAATATAGGCTAAATGTGATCAGAGATTTTGCCATGCTATTGTATTGCGCAGATTTCCCATAAAATCTATATCACAATATATATAGATAAGGGAATATAAAATGACATATACTGGGACAGAGGTTTAATTCAAATAAATGAAATGCACCCGACAGTTATCTCTGAGCGCCATCCATCCTGATATTAGGAGTGGAATTAATAAATAAATAAAATGACACACTAATAGAGGTACGATTTAAATAATAAGCTTAAACTTTACTGTGCTTTGATTTCATCCTTGGTTTGCTAATTATCCTTATGATTCATCAGAAGCCCATACATTAAATTGCTATTCACACAGGTGTACGCAATACTAGGCAATTCTAAGAAAACAGCATATGTGGCAACTGTTCTGTTCTCAACGGAAGCTGCAACATGGCAGAAACACCGCATGCATGGTCATAAGATCCCTGATTGAAGTGAACTGAGCCTGTAATGAGCCTTCTGAAATTCAAAACCAAGCATCAGGACCTTCAGTTGTCCATGACATATCAGAGAGGTTTAAAGGGGCTCATCTGGACATGCCAGTGGGAATCCCTTGTCATTTCAATGACATCAGTGGTGACCACTTTATGTAAAACTTGTGGAACATGCCCCTAGGTATGGTAGATACACACAGGTGTTTTCACTTAATTGGCCTAATTAGACCTCTAAAGGACTGTGTGCTTGGCTGGAGTTTCCCTCTCTCACTCCTGCTCATTTTGTTGAACCTGTTTAGTTGTACCTGAGTATCGATGGACTTTGGTGAGCCTATGAAATTCGTAGTGTGGCCCCACTAAACCAGAGAAGACCAAGTTACCAGAGGAATTTAAAACACCTTTGTTGGTGCGCATGACCTTAAAAAACAAATAGTCACTACCTAAAGTCGATTTAAGTACCAAAAAATACTATTTCCATGCAGTCAAACCAAAATATTAATGTGGGCTTGTGGATGAATCGCTGTCTCAGGATCCAAGTCAAATTGCCCTCAAGCAAGTCAATTGAATGTCAAATGTATTGATGTGCTGCACTTACTACATGCTGAGACACCTGTGATGAAGGGCTGAGTAAATAAAGAGTAAAAATGTCTACTCATGTATCTGCATCGAGTTTGTGTGATTAAATAAGAAGCAGAATATTGCTGACAATGGCATGCATGTTCAGAAAATAACGCAACCTGAACATACAATGAGATTAACTCAAATTAATCCAAGCACTAAAGCAAGAAAATTAGAACGTCCTCGGAGATAAAAAAGGTTAAAAGTGGAAAAACAGTGAGTCTTAATTTGATTAGGCCCTGGCCTTGCTGACGCAGAGCGTCTGAGCCGGTGCTACAGGGAGCCATTTCATCCAGCAGGTGTTTTCTTCCCTTAAATGAACTGCGGTTCACACTTTCCACCTCAATTACTGTTATGAAGCCTTTAGTTTGAACCACCTGCCCCCAACACTCCCATCATCTTCAGGCCTCGTTCACACCCTCTGCAGCAACATGACGCAGCAAGTCTCACAACGCAAATCAAAGTGGCTGAAGGTGCATTTAAAAAGATGCAAGTGTGTTTGCGTGCATGATTATGCTGGCAATAAGGGTTTATGGGTAACTGGTTTTAACAACGGAAAATGTGAGGCGCGAGTGAGGTGAGAAAACAGGCTTGCTCAGCACAATTAGGCTCTGTCCCCACACACACACAAGAGGCACACCCTTGGGTGGCTCCTGGAACAAGCAGACAAGCCTATTCATATACAGCAGAAAGGCACAACACACCTGCAGCCAGCAATGTGAGAAGTGAATGGAACGATGTACATTTAAGTTTTAAAATCAACATGTTTTTCTTCCACTTGGCGTGGACAAATGGGACATCACACTATTCATCTAAGGCCTCCACGGAATCACTTTTGTTTCCATGCTCCAAACAAGTACCCCTTTTATTTAGTCCCATCCGTTTGGGCTGGTTTAACATTGATTTAAACAAGATAGTGATGATCCTGAAAGCACTTCCCCAAACACACCACCACACGCAATGCAAAGCATACTCCTCATAGTCAAAGTCTGAATTCTCTGGCAATCATTTTGCATTCCTTACTTTAAGCCAAGACCAGACAGCCCAACAGAGTGGAGAGATCGAGCATGTCTGGGCTAAACAGTGAGCTTAAGTGGTGTGTGTGTGTGTGTGTGTGTGTGTGTGTGTGTGTGTGTGTGTGTGTGTGTGTGTGTGTGTGTGTGTGTGTGTGTTAACCGAGAGACATAGAGCATAAGAGAGGGAGAGTTAGAATTAAAAAGATAATGCTGCAAAATGAATTGCAAATACAAAGTGCAGGTCTACTGTACAACTAAGAAGGCACTTGCGAGAAATGAAAACTCCTCTAGAACTGGACAACTCTCCAACTTGCTGTGAAGTACCTAAGTGTATATAATATAAATAAAAGTGTCTCAATATTTATCAACTTTCCAAAAATCCTTCCATAACTTTTTGATATCATTTTGACAAGCCGACAGCCTAAATGGCAAAACAAAAAATAAAGACAACAACTGGGCAATATCTAACATGGCTTAACAACCAAACTCAATATGCAGCCATGAAGAACCTGGCTCTTTCACTGTATCGGTTGACATTTTAACAGTATTGAGAGGAGGAATGAAACACAAAACTAGTGGGCACATAATTTCTCAGCTGGACAACTGGAGGTCAAAGTCAGCTGGAAACTCTTAACCTCTGTGGGTAGCTGGATAAAATACAGAGGACCTAACAGGGTGAGTTTATGATTTAGTCATCAAATGGACAATCTGGTTTACTGGAGTAACTTTCTTAATGGAAACTGTCCTCGAGTGTCCAAACACTTTTGAGCAGCCCTCACAGGCAGGTTATGGGAATGATTTGTGTTGTCTATGCACACAGGTTGTGCAACAAATGTAATATACCCTCTGCCACCAACAACCATGACAATAAACTCATTGTGAACAGGACATTTTGAGATTAAATCAGGAAGACATTTTAAGACTCATTTTTGACGGCCTCTGAGTTTAAGTGTCTGAACTTGTTCGGTGTGTCTGCGTCCTGGTCCTTCCCAATCTATCACATTGATTAATTCAATTACAATGGGTATTTTCTTATATTAAATCATGGAAACATGGACTAAACCTCCCCTCAGTGCAAGCAATTGAATAAAGACCAGTACATTGCTACTTATCTAACATGCACATATTTTCCATAATCTCAAGGTGGGGCAAAGATAGGGCAACGACTTAAACTAATAAGACGGCAGGGTTGAACGTTAGGATAAGTGGTTAAATGAAAACCCTGAGCCTTCCACTTAGCACTTACTGTATTCGTTTGTTGTAATTATTGTATTCATATTAGTTTGTTGAACTTATTGTATTCGTATTAGTCTGTTGCACTTACTGTATTCGTATTAGTTTGTTTCTGTACTTTTGCTCTGGTTTATGCTTTAAGATGCTTGTTTAAGAAAGGAGATGCACTGATGACTTCTGGTGACTAGTAGTTCTCTTGAATACCTATGTTGAACACACTTCTTGTCTCTCTTTGGATAAAAGCGTCTGCTACATGACTGTAATGTAAATGTAATGTAATGTAAATGTAATGTAATGTAATATAATGTAATGTAATGTAATGTAATGTAATGTAATGTAATGTAATGTAAATTGCACAAACAGACCCAAACCTAGATCCATGTTGTGTCTGTGAATAATAATAATTAACATGTCACCTCGTGAATAATTACTTACATGCAAATAAGTGACAGCTCTATAACTGAGACAAGCCATGGTGAGCTGTGACGTCACACAACAGGTCAGCTGACCTGATGTGTGACGACACAGCTGTGACAGGTTGTGCAACACTGTGACGTCACATGATCAGCGAAACCATACGTTTAACATTAAAACATTAACATTAACTGCATGTGTAACACTCATACACTGTGCTGTCCATGACTAACCCTGAGCCTGAGATAAGAACAACACAGCATGGATGCTAACGTGAAGCTAGCTCCTGTTAGCCGACGCTAACCCGCCGTTTTAACAGGGCTGGCTAACTAACTACTGTATAATATACATCACGTACCGCCGGGTGACAGGATACCCACCTTCTTTGTTTTCCTCCAGAATCAAAGTAAAGTTCAGTGAGGTGAGCTAGCTATGTTAGCTCCAATAAGTCCAAGCACCTGGTTGCGACATAGCAGCTTAGCGAGCCAGCTAGCAGCGTGCTAACGGTAGCTAGCAGCGTGCTAACGGTAGCTAGCAGCGTGCTAACGGTAGCTAGCTAATATAAGCGGTGCTAGCTGGTCCTGGTCGATGACGTCTGTTCAGATTGTTCTCCAACGAAACAGCTTCACACGAGATAACAGCGAAGGGAAACCTCGCTTTCTGTACTGTTCTTCACTTGCTATGACTGCAGCTAAAGTGTAGCCGCCGTACCGTGTTTGCTAACACGACCTTTCAACTTGTGACCTTTCACCTGTCCTTACACCCACACGTCGACAGGGGGCGCTGTTTGTGCAGAGCCACAGTAGAGGAGGAGGTGATGGAGTACACACAGCATGTGAGCACAGTTGGGATAATGGTATTTGTTATATTTTATATTATTATATATATATTTATATTTTAAGCAGCAGTTTAAACCACCTGCACACAAGGTCTTTGTAGGAGGTGCAAATAAAGAAATGGAGACAAGGAGGGAAAAGACTCCATGTTTAAAAATGTACCATTTTAATACCACAATGTTAAAACACTCCAGCATGAGTAAGAATGATGCACTTTAATTAACCAAAGTTGAAGGGGTTATCAGCAAAATTTGCATAAAGTGCTCATTATGGAGAGTTGTATTATTATCACAACAGAGAAGCTTTTTTATAATGTTTGCATAGTTGAATCTGTAATGTTGCATCGTATTTTAAAAACTAAGCATAATCTTTAAAGTAACATTTAATTATAGCTGTCAAATAATTGTAGTAAAAACGACAACATTTCTCCTCAAAATATAGTAGAGTAGAAGAATAATGTAGCACAGAATGACAAGACTGAAAATTGTACCTTGACATAAAGAATAAATTGGAAATCCCCCAAAAGGTTCTTGATACAGTTAATCTATCACACCATCTTCATTTGAATTAGCATTTACATTTATAATCAGGTGAGCATTAAGAAAAAAGATTTATCAACTTGACTCAAAATATCCTCTTTTAATTATAAAACAACTTGTTCTATTAATACAGCTTAACAATGAACGTGAAAAGTCTACAACACACTGAAAAGTTAATCTTTCATGCCCTTTGGTCGGAGAAATGAGTGGTAAATACCCAGAAGCCTTCACATTGTTTCAACAGACTCTACCTGATACCCTACTTCATTTCTGGAAACGTAACCTTTGTATAGACATACGTCTCTTTAAATCACGTTTCTCTGAAATGAATGGCCACTAGAAAGGTATGACCATTTCTTGTTTTGTTCTCACTAATCCTCTTCTCAGAGCTCCAGAGGTTTTGCACATGTTGCAGCGTTCTTCCTCAAGATCCCATGTTAATAATATGTCAGATCTCATTCAAATCTCAAGCATGGTATTGATGATATACTACCCGACTGAGTCTCCCAACATAGCCTTTTAAAGTATTATAAATCCTAGCATGTGTCATTTGTTTCTTTTACCCACAGTTATGAGGTGTTCTACTGTTACAAATTACCTCAGCAGTCAGTGATGTGTGTGTGCGTAGATTGGTCAATGTGTCTGAGCGTATCCGAGCATGTGTGTGTGTGTGTGTGTGTGTGTGTGTGTGTGTGTGTGTGTGTGTGTTTGTGTGTGTGTGAGGTTGAGTCAGACTGACAGACAAGGTAAAAGAGAGAGTACACTTAGTCAAACTCAAGTCTTTTCCATGACCTGCTCCCTATGGCATGCACTCTATCTGAGAGACTGAGTGAACTGTATAGCTTTGTCAGTATAAACTTCTCGAGGGTCAACGCATCACTTCAGAGGGGAACGGAAAAACTTTGCTTTGAAACAAGCTCTCATTTTTTCAGTTTAGTGCCAACTCACCTTCAAAAGAGAAGCACGTCCGCATGATTAATGACGCTTGTCCGAGATAATTTAGTAAAAGCAATTTGATCAGTTACTCCTAATCATATTCCCTTTGAGAATTGCAAATATCTAAACCCCTCTGGTAAGAATCACGGTTGTTTTAATCCATGAAAAACATAAAACATGTACACTTAAGCTATGTTTGCTGATAAAAGCGACATGGGAGGTAAGACATGCAACAGATGAATGTAGAGGCCAGAAACATTAATTCATTTTAGACGTGCCATTCCACTTACATAAGTTCATGTGGGAGAAACAGAGTGACTTGTTTCAGGCATTGTACACTATGTTTTGTTTTGCTTTTAATGGAGTCTATTGATAGCACTTTAACAAGGCTTTATTGGGGAAAAAACTCCTCTAGTTTGTTTTTTTTAAACATTCTTGCCTTTAGTGACCTCTTGTGCTTTTGTGGTTAGTTCAAAGAGAGGACATGGATGATTTAACTTGAGTCTTCTTCTCTTTCACATCACTTAGTCTTCACATTTACAACATGTCTCGGCCTTACACCTGTAACAGCAGCGTAGTTCCAGTTTCGCATCTTCATCTCTGTGTGTTATCTCTGTCTATGTCTTGGTCCTAATTCTTCTTTCTTTCCCCCAATTTTCCATCGTGGTCTCCAGGCAATACGGATTAGAGTGGCTGGGTCATAGGCTGTCTATTATATCAACAACAGCCTATGGAAGAGCAGCAGCCTGTGGCTTAGCATGTGAGCACACCACTACAGTATAGTGCGGACGGCAGCAGACTTGTGTTGATCAAACTTTTAAAATCTTGACGATGAGATGGCGGTGCACCTTGCGTCACCCTGTTAAATAGAGAACAAGGCCCTGGGTGCTCAGACTTGTCTGTCCAAATATGTGCTGTGGTTGTGAGTTCAGAAGTTGCGTTACGTCTTCAAAGGCTGGTTTGCTGACGTGCAGCAGTTTGTAAGAGTATTGAGAATGCTTGACTCTGATTAATCTCGATGTTGTCCGGGCTTTGTTTTAAATAGCAATCACTACTTTGTGGTCTGCTGTTCTCAGTTAGTGTATGACAATGCCAGTGTTAAGAAGAAGATTGCTAGTTACCCTTTTAAGATTGAAGTTAAGTAACTATTTTAATTACTTTGGGAAAAGCAATTAACTTATTACATTTGATTACTTTTATAATACATGTTTTAAACTGGGCAATACAGCTAAAACAGTCCCAAAAACATACACTTTAACCAGGTAGTGTAAACCTCACAACAGTACTCAGCACCGATTATTGTCAAACTCTTATTGAAAGTTCTTCATTATAATTTCAATTAAGATTGAACATTATGTTCCACATAAAAGCTTTTTACCAAAAATAATATATACGGATGTAGCACCTTTTTAACCACCAACATTTTGTTTAGTAATTGTAATTAAATAACATACTGTTTTTCAGTATCTGTAACTAATTACAATTTTTTCTTTTGTAATTTATTTATTTATTTCCATGTCAGTAGTTTCTCCTCAACACTGCTTATAGCACCGTTGAGTTTCCAAATGTCAATGATAAATTCAGGAAAAGGACATATTACAACAAACTGACTTCTAGAAGTTTAATGCATTTCTCTTTTTCCATTTCATTCTATCCATGCGGTATGTAGTGTCATTTGGAAAGTACATTTGCTAAATTGTATGAGGGTATGGTAACACTAAGCAAGTTCCCAAGTGTCATTTTTCCAATGGTTGCATTTTGCCTTATCTCATCAAGTCTTATCTACGTTGGCCACCAAGTGAGACAAGGGGTCTCTAACCTGTCGTTAATCCATGTCATGGTGCAGTACTTTTACCTCCTCAACATCCTTCATTTTCCTTCCCTGACCCCGTCACCTTTTATCCTCCCTCCTTGTAGTGTGCCTCTCAGCGTATCTTATTCTAGCTCTTCCCTTGTTGACGGTGCCAGATATGTGTCTACGCTTGGTGGGCCGTTTCCAGACAGGTTATAAATAACCAGCAGAGTTTTTGCTTCATGTCCTGAGAGCTCTACTTTCTTCTCACACTTGAGGAACCATGGGAAAAGAATCTTTCCCTTACGCACATGGCACTCATCATAATAACAGACACGGTTATACATAAAACCTCCGCGCACATGTGCCCCCTTGCAAGCTTTGCACAAACACATAGACACAGTAATGCATGCACATAAACCTTGGTGGGCTTATACAAAAAGGTTTCAGCACTGAAATAGCAAGGTTATAAGAACAGGGGCACTGTTCATAATGAAATGGTAACTTACATAACCTGCACTGTGGGAATGCAGAGTACATTTCTACTGTCATGTAAGTATGGGAAACTTGCTGAAACAACAGAATGGGCTAAAAGTCTGGGAGAGCAAAAAATAGAAAGAACAAGAAAACGAAAACAACGACATCGGAGGAAAAAAAAGTGAAGAGAGGGAGTGGAAAAAGAGTTCGCTGGATAAGCATTATTTTTCTCCTCATGACATACCAGATTGTAGAGGGAGGGGGTTATGTTATGGGTACATGGTGTGAGTTTATGTGCAGAGGGGTGACTGTGAAACAGTGTTAATGCGGACTATAGTTGGGAGTCAGGGAGAATTCAGGGGTTGGCAGGTCAGACTCTGCTGACACACTGGGATCAGCGATGGGATTGTTTCCATTGGAAAGAATTCCAAGAATGAGCTAGAAGAGCTATCAGTGACTTCACTCAGAGGGCTCTGACAACAGTTTTAATACATAGCTAGGCACACACGCTCTCACACACACTTTTTAAAGATACTGTGTCTCACGCCGACAGTGGTGTGCGAGACACACTCCATTCCCCCATGTCACTGAGTACTCAGTGACTCTCACTCATCTCACCGTAAATGCTGTCACCTCTGACCACCAGCCGAGTGTTTGGGAGAAAAAAATAAATACTTTCACACAAGAGATAAAATGATTAAAATCTGCACTCAGAAAAATCACTAAAACATGAGTGCATGTTCACAAGGGCAAAATAAGATTAAACCCCTGAAAAGTTGAATTTAAATCAATAATACATTTTCTCTTTTTATAACATTAAATAGCCATGACTAAAGAAGCAATACAATGTCAAGTTAGTGGGAAAAACATACTTAAGAGTTATTTATTAAAAGTGTAACGAAATAGTTGGATATTTTGGGAAATATCCTCATTGGGTTTATTGCAGAGTTAGATATAAGATAGATTCCACACTAAATATGAAATACAGTAAATATGAAACTGAAGCCAGTAGCCGGGTAGCTTGGCAGTTTTTAATAGTGCCAACATACACGCCAACTGTCATTATGATTATGACTAAATGGTGTTTGGTGCATGAAAGTATGTCACATTAGCTTTATCCAAACTTCGAACCAGTGTGAAAGTACAGAAAATAAGAAAAGACTGCAGAAAATGTTGATTTGATGACCCAAACATTCATTAGAAGCTGATTGAGAAAATAGGTCTCCAGGGCCTTTAAAGTGAGATCTTTCTGGGTGTTGCAATGACGGCAATACATATTTTTAGGGTTTCAATCAGGTTTGAAGGGGAAAATCTAATTTCAATTACCGGTTGCATTAAAGGAGTCTTTAATTGCCAAGGGTCCCTTCTGAGTTAATCAGTTGAGAAGATAAGGGATGCTCAAATGTCAAAATGCTATGGAAAGCTGCTTCAGGGCTTTCATTTCATATCTCTTTAATCCCAGAAACACTGGACCCCTTTTATTCAAACTGAAGTATTGTTATAGTGCTTTCTCACTATTCCCCCCAGTAATCTTTAAAAAGAAAAGTTCGCAAAGTTCAGAGGTGTCTTAATGACGTCACATGGTTGCGTAGCTGGATGCGGGTTCAGATAATCCGTCAAAGGACTGCGGTTGTCCTTTTTTAACTTCTTATAATTTTTTCTTTCCCGTGATCTCATGACATTTTCCACTGAGATTAAGGAGCAGTTTTTAAGAGAGGGACAAAGGACATTCCTTTTCTAACCTTTTCAGAGGGCTCTTACTCGCTCTCTTGGCCCAACACACACTCTGCTGCTGACCACCATTATCAGCTGGGGGCTATTAATAACTCTTTATGTTCCATTTTTTTCCAGGAAGAAGGAAGTAGGATAGAATGTCAGTTCATTGTTCCCCTTCCAGGAAGTGACCAGAAGGCCCTGAGAGTACCACCATGCAAAATCTGTCAGGATCTTGGCCCTCCAAAGGCCCTACAACTCTGATGGACTGTTCCCGGTACTTGGCAATCAAACTTGACCTATCGGGTCATTAATACAGCACACAGCAGAAAATCACCTGAGAAGTTTCCATTGTAACAATGATCAGAAAGCTTTGTTTATTCCTGTAAATGCCCCAGTTCCCCTTTAGAGCTTTTCCACTCAACCACATTTTATTAGTCTTGGATCATTGTGGTGAGTGTTTACGGGTAGAATGTGAGGAGTTGCTTCCAAAGACTTTTATACCCTGTACTATCCACAGTATTTCTCACTTTGAAAAAAGCTCCCAAAGATTGGTAGGTCAAACCAATGGTCTCCATAATGCTGAATAGCTTCATTTGAATATTTTTAATAATGTAGTTTAAAAAAGAACTTAGAAACAAAAGCCGTTCATTGCTCAGGAATTAGATTTTGCATCAAGGAATTAGATCGTGTGCATGTGTGCAAGCTTAAGACAGGAAGTAGCATGTGGCCTGTTCTCGCTTCTACATATAGACATTTCATACACATATCTGTATTCGTAGAGAGAGATTCTGTATGTGAGAGATGCCGAGCAGGAAGTCATGCAGCTTTTCTGTAACCACTGCAGGTGAAGTGAGAAGGGAAAAGAAGCGGGGGGGAGTTCACATAAAGTAAAATGAAAGTAAAAACAGAAGTAGAGTCTCTTGGAAACAATACTTTAAATTCACTGAGGGATTAGCCCTGTAAAAGACTAATATACTTCATCTTGTACCATAAAATGGCAAAAACTCTACACAGTCAATTATTCTCACAGCAGAGTCACACAGTTGGATAGCAAATTCAAATGTTTATTTACAGCCTCTGTAATAGTCACAGAGAAAAGTGGTCTAAATACAAAAAAAAAAAAAAAAAAAAACAAGAGAAAGATGGCGGCTAATCTCCCTGAGCTTTACAAAAACAACGTGGGACCTGTAGGTGACAGACAGGAGAAAGAGAGAGATGTTCTGTACACAGCCCTAATGCCACTCAAATGAGAATTTACAAAAAGAACAGACATCTCAATCAAGCTTGTACAACAGGATTTCATAGTGTACACAAAAGTGAAATATTTTCCACAAATTTACCAATGAGACTTGTTCCACAACAATAAGTGGTGATTTAAAGAGTGAACAAAAGAACACCGACTTCTGAAATTGCAGAGCAGTTAAATAAAAACAGAAATTGCTACCGGAGAACGAATACAATTTCTCATCAACAGTTTATGGCAAACATCCAGATTAAAACAGAGTATTGTATCGACCAAGAATTTAATACTGTCAGATATAGCCTTATTTGTGAACTTCACGGTGTCAAAAGTATGGCTGTTTTCAAAATGAAAAGGAAGACTAGGAAAGACTTTCAGTTCTCAGTCCGTCTCTCTAAAAAGTAAACCGAACCCAAAGTACAAACATGTTCAGCGCACTAGAAGGCCTCTGGGGTCGGCGCAATGGGAACAAGTATTTACACATCCTTCAATGGGTCTGTACATTGCTTCAACAACTGCTTTTTTTCCCCCAAGAAAATACAATTTGCAGTCCTTACTCAGCTTTGCCCTATGGAACAATAAACTTGCTTTCGTTTGTTCTCAATGTTGTTCCATTTTTTGCTTTGTCATCCAAGTACTGTTTGTCACACTGCTCGCAGGAGGTCAATGTGAGGAGGGGGGATCATATCATGTTGCCCTCACTGCACTACAAGCTTTTTTGCAAAATGAATGTATGCACGAGCTTAGCAGGGCATGCTGGTTTATTTTCTATCAATTTCTGCTCATTTCTCTAAACTTATTCCAGGTTACTTTATATCTGTGATTGCCGGACATAAAGTCAAATAATCTTTTAGACAAGGGGGTTGGGATCCTGGTAACATTTTACACAAAACACCCACTTCTCAAAAAACAGACAAATAACAAAACAATCACTTCTCAGAAACAGACAAATCTATAGACAGCAGTGGCGATCACAATAATTAACATATCACTCCAGAAATTTAGCACAAGTATGGACAGTGTCGCTGTAGGTGATAATCCAAGGGCACCACAATAGTTCTGTATGAGATTATGAAGTCTCTGGGGTCATGACGCCAGCCACTTTGAAGTAAAGTACAGAGCAGTGTTAGCCTCCTGCAGTGTTAAGAGCTGTCCATGGAGCACTGAGCTGCCGCTGTCCAACAGGGCATCCTTTTTGGGCCGAGACACACACGGTGGTAGGCATGGAAGGAAATGAGTGTAGGTTGGAGGTGTGCGTGTCTGTTCTTTTCAAGTGTGATTTGGCGGGTTTGCAGTCCAGGTGGATAAATTATTTTACGAGAAAGTGCGTTACCTTTGTGTATTGCTTTGATGTCGAGGGGCAACGACATGGCATCAAGAAAAACTGAATGGGTGTCTGCCAGTATTTTTGGAGCGCCGAGGTGTAACCAGTGTGGGAAGAGGAGAGTCTATCAGAAAGAAAGAGGAAACGAAGGGAATATGGGGCGCTGCAACACAGCCTCTAGTGCTGAGAATTCTGTGTTGGCTGTCCATTTGGGATGCTGGCATTATTCTGCTGCTCTTCTTCCTCTTCCTCTTCTTCCTCCTCACTGACCAGAAACTCCTCTGGAGGCCAGCGAAGCTCCCCACTCTCGACTTCTCCCTCTGTCGGCTCAACCACAATGGACGGCAGACGATCTTTGAGTTTACAGCAACGGTCAAAGTCTGAGGGATCTGGGAATATCTAAAGAGGAAAGACAAGGGTGAAATACTGGTTATTAAAAACAGGTCCTATTATGCTATTTTCCGGGTGCATATTTTTATCGCAAGTTACAGTTACATGTTCACATGCGTTATTGCTCATAATCCGCCTTGTTTTTCCTCATCCTGCAGAACCTCTTCTCACCCTCTCTCTGAAATGCTCCGTTGTGGCGCTCTCCTCCCTCCAGAAAGCAAAGTATGCTGATTGGTCAGCTAGCCCGCTCTGTTGTGATTGGTCAATGTTTCACATTTCAAAAACACTCCCTCCAGAGAATGACAAATGAACAATAGCTCACAACAGGGTTCAAACCCCAGATCTCCTGGGTCACAGACTGCTGTCTTATCCACTACACCATGGTAGATGTGGACTTTAACTCTTTTTGTTTTATGTTTGAGGGTGGGCCAATCTAGCCGGAGAGTTTTATGTGACTTCTGTTACATTGTGACCTCATAAAGTTACAGAAATGGAGATACTGCAATGGAGCCGTTTCAGGCAGCTCAGGAGCAGTGTTTCTGAGGGGGAGGGCGACTCCTTTTAGGCGTGGACTTCAGGTTTTACACTCTACAGACCTTTTACATGTTTTTTTTAAATTAATATAATTAATATTATTAATATTAATATATATCACACTAAAGAAGAAGGAAAAGGTGGGAAAGCATAATAGGGCCACTTTAATGGTTTCACTGATAAATAGACTTTGTATTCTGAATAGCAGAGCAGGCCGCTTCAATCTAGGAGATTCAGCTTTCCCCTGTTGTAAGACATTAAATGATTTGTGAGCATATTTCTGATCAGTGCTAAGTGTGCAGTAGACTCAGGGATACCAGAACTTAGTCTTGAGCCTTGTAGAAGTGTTGCAGGCACCGCTACAAGGCTAAACAACTGTGAAGGAAGTGATGTGCAGACTAAACATCTGTGATGGGAAGTGGTTGCTTAAAATCCAAGTGGCATACCTGCTCTTGCCCAGCCCACATTCCTCTTAAAGCCAAGCTAGCTCTTCACATAGGTGCTCACTCAAAAACAAATTGCACATGAAATTAGGGGCTGTGTATGGGCAAATGAGGCATGTCTAGTGAGACTAACAGTAAATGCTGCATCATGTTTAATCTTAATGCTTGGGAGGGCACTGTGCCAAGCAGCTTGTAGCTGCTTACAAACTCATCCAGTACCACATCACCCACTACTCAGAAGATTATACAAGAGCATAATCAGGGCATTTCAAATAAACAGTAAAAACACAAAATAGGTGAAAGGTTTACTGCGACATGATTTGTGTTTGAATAAAACATCCATCCCTAAAACCATCAGCATTTAGAGTTGAACATTTTATATTCCTGTGGAGATTGAGTTTGGAAAAAAAGGTTTAGGAAAGAACATGAAATCAGCCGCATTATCTGCAAATCCAGACTGATATGTCTGCTTATAAATGCAGCGTGTCACACTCAAAGGTTTGGATCTAAACTGAAGGGCATGAGAGACATTCTGACGAGAGATTACATGCATTCCCTGTCCTGCGAGATTGGACATCAACCTCAGACTCACGGTTCTCAGGAACCAGAGAAATGGCCCAGGGGAAAAAGCCTGCCACTCCTGGTCCAAGAACAGCATTTTTTTTGCTGTTGTTTGGATAAAGTGGATGAATATTTTTAGACCTGCATATTTCACTTCCAAGACATTGGAGGGTGGGGGGTGGAGAAAACTATGTCGCTGTCTGGGCAGAGAGCCGAGTGGAAAGAAAGTATTAGATGGAGGCAGGAGAGAGACTGAGACGAGAAAAGATAGAGGGGATCCAGCTGTGTCCAAGAATTCCATAGGAGACAGAGGAGAAGGGAGGAAAAGACAAAATGCTATAGCTATAGATATAGATGGCTTCTGAATCGGACAATTTGTAAGGTTATGAAATGATGTATGTGTATATCTGCGGCTTTAACATTTTCCGAAAACAGCTGCATATAGAGGCCACACCAAGTGGTGTGATTATACTCGTGTGCATGTCTCTTCACGTCCAATGCCTGCGTGTATCTCCATTCCCTGGCTTGCATCACCGATCCTCACTGTGCGTCAGCACCGAGGGGAGTTGGGCAGTAAATGACCTTGCCTTTGGACCCCATAGCCAACATGTCATAACTTGTTTCACTTCCAGTGGGAGGAAGCGACACACATCAGCCAGGCGGCACAATACAAGCTATTTTAGGATCTTCTGGAAGGCGCGGTGGGTGCACAGTATGCGCCTGAATCATGACATTGCCTTTTGAGATGATAATTCAATAAATCAGTTACCATTTGCTCACCCTTCTCCACAATAGGTCAAAGTCATTTCGATACCTTTCATAGGTCCAGCTGGAATTTAATGGCGACACAATTTGTGTCAAAGCCCCCCCGGCCAGCACACATGATGGAGGAAATGACTGGTGGCAACACTGCTGCTGCTTCATTCAGTGCTTCTCTAAGGAGAGGCTGGGACCTTTGGCATAAGGCCGATTTGAGGAAATATAAGATGGAAAGTGTGGAGAAGTGGCAGCCTTATCCCCCCCCAACATCCGCTGCTCTCATCCTCTCAGACAGACTCACAGCTGGGGTGTGAACTGTTGGGGAAGCCAGCTTTTCCTCTGGGTCAGTCTACATCCTCTGAGTCTAGATCTACAAAACAGCAACTTATTAGGCTACTGCATTAGGTTTATGGATGTATGAATGCATATCTTCCATATTAATAAAATATAATCTTGCATTAATTTACCCAATTATCTTTAAAAAGTCAATGGCCTTTTAGCTCTGTGAGTTGTAAAAGCCTCACCAGGTGAAACTTCCTCAAGAATATTTTGGTACCAATGACCTTACAACACCAGTCGTAACTCTGGCCCACCAGTTAAGATGCAGCTTCACTAACCATTAGGCCAGCTTCCTGTTCACAATCAATTCCATCATCTTCTCCAATAAAATTGTTTAAGCATTAACATTGGGTCCTTTAATTCTTCCTTCACCCTAGATAGAAAATGTGACACTAAAATAAGCAGCTGTGTTTTTAAGTCGTTTTGTTTCAAGACGGCCCTGTTGAGCTGACAGTATAACAAAGCTGCTGGCAACACTTGTCAAGAACACCTGATGGCTGCTTCTCTCATCTCTCTGGATCTGCAGGGTTGATTTTTGTGACAGGGTGCAGTATATTACAGTTTCCCCACACATTTCCCTTGTATGTTTAAAGTTGTGACCAACCATAACCTCCAATGTCTAACATACGAGTATGAAAAATAAGGGATGCAAGTTTTTTTGTTTGTTATGTTTTCTTAATATTACGTTTTTAAAATAGAAATGTACGGGTAGGGTGTTGGGATGGAAGTGGTGTTTCATTGCCATACGTGTGTGTGAGTCCTACCTGGAAGGAGAGTCTGTCCTTGCTGGGGCTGAGCCTCATGTCCTCCATGGGGGTGCTGTTGATCATCACCTCAGTCATATCTCGGCAGGGCACAAACACTGGGCTGCAGGGTTGAAAGAAAAAAAGAAGTTGTGTGATTAGATACTACACAATGGTGATCAAGGTATACACGGGGAGAGAAAATGTGTGCATTAGCCTGACATCCCAAGAGAAACTATAGTACGCACAACCTTTAAAATGGACAAAGAGACACTAAATTATAACCCCCCAAAAAACCAAAAAGCTTAACATTGATAAAACTAGCAAACACCACATCTGTCAAACTGTTCATATTCATACACAAAGTCAAAGTCAGGAACTCGCGACTGTTCTTCCGTGCAAATGTTAGACAGTTTTGTTTATACTCTGCACATCTTGACCACAACACACCAAGCAGCCAGTACAGTCTTTGTATGCTAATGCCCTGCAAAGCTGCACAGCTCATGATGTGGCTTGCATAAGGTGGCCTTTTCTAAATACAGGAGGATGTGCTCTTGCACCAGCAACCAGAGAACAGTCATTGTGAGAGCTCGCTGGGGGCGTGCTCTGGTATTTGACAGGGGTGGAACATGAGGCACTCAGTTCCATCAGAGCGAGGCCAAACTTTCCATTTTAGATTAAAGAACCAAGAGGCTGTTTATAAATGTTCAGAGTATTCGATATCCAGCATTATCACAGTAAAGCTTAAAATAATGCCGTGAAGCAGGTCCCAGGGCTGGCATGGACGCTGTCTTGGGACATGATGCTGTGCGGCCTTCTCACGCTCTCTATTTAAAGCCTTGTGCCTTGTGGTCAGCGGCCACAGGCTTGTGTGGTCACCGGCTATATGGAACAAAGAAAACAGAAGACGCTAAACAAGAGGCTCACTCACATTATCTGTTTTAGTGGACTTGGGGTTTTGGGGGGGGAGAGATGTGGGTACTATGCTTGACCTACTTTGAACCTTTAAAAAAAAATTTATTTTTGAGATTATACTGTGGTGGCGATTAAAACATGGTTTTGAAATAAGGTGATTATGTGAACATTGTTCCACAGAATTCATTTCACCATTCAGTCTTATTTATCTAGCAAAACACTTTGCCTCAAAGTTTATTTAACATTCAAATGATTAAGTGCTTTCAGTTTTTCTACTGTTAACTAACAAACAGACATCCTTTTAAAAATAAACTTCATCCGCAAGTACATTATGAAATAGTCTCTGGAATTTCTAAGTAGAGCACAGTTAGGTATTTTAGTCCGCATTTATGACTCATACTGAGAATACTCTTCACGATGATCTCTATAAATATCCATCTTTACTGGAACATGAATTACCTTAAATTAAAAATAGGTTTATTGTTAAAACATTTTTACACTGCACATGGAAGCTCAGCTAACATTAAGGCAAACTGGGCTGGACAAATAACATCTTCATACATTTTGCTTTCATTTTGTTAAAAAGTGTAACCTTTGAACGAAGAAATCACATGCTCTAAGAAATGAAGATAATAATTCATAAGCATCAAATCTGGTATGAGCAGTAGTTAAATGGCAGCAAATGTGAGTGACCTTGATAGACATTGCCTCTCCACTTGTGCTGCACCACATTTTAGCATTTAACTTCATACTCGTGTAGCAATCACAACATTCAGCAGGTCTCACTTTAAACTCAAGAACAAAATGAGTCTCCCCTTATCTGTGGAGATTAGGGATCTAGGCATTGATTTCTGATCATGCCTGCAGGATTTCTAGGCTTCCACATTGTGCATCGACAACCTTTTGAAGCACTGTTGATCACGTTAACGTTCTCTTGTGAAATATGCCCATTGAAGTCATATAGACTCAATAAAGAAGCAGATTGAACACAAATTCCTCCTGAAGAGGACGGAATGGTGTGACATGAGTCACTCACAGCCAGAAGATCATTAACCTCTATAGCAATGGTGTTCATCAATCAGTTTTTCCAACTCCTACATTTACACACACACACCCCTCATCTCTTTCATGAGGAAACATTGACATATAAGTGAGAAAATTGAAAAGCTTCTGGCTGAATCACTGTATCGTAACCAGTTAGACGACGCGGCATACTTGGCCGAAACAATACACGGATACGCAAAAATAAAAGGGAGGCTTGAAGGATACGCAAGGTCTAACATGGAAAAAATAATGTCAGCTGGGGCTGCTCTTGAACTCATTTCATCTTCGAGTGGGATGAGGGGTGAGGCAGGCATGCAAAGAAAAGCAGCGGAGGTGGGGACGTAGCGGCTGAACAGTGACAGTGAAGACCTGAGCAAGGGAAGAGAGGGAGGGAAGGGAAAGAAAGATAAACACTCAGGCCTTGCCAGTCATATTTCTGTTCTGGGATCGTATAAACATCCTGCTCGGCTAAGAATAACAGAACATCGGCCTAATAAAACATAAAGGGGCACAATGAGGAGGAAGTGGGGGTGCACAAGTAACAAGTGAACCTGGGAGGAAACAAACAATACGGGGAGTACAGTCACATCCATTACTGCTTCTAGTGTCAAGCAGAAGAGCTGAGCAGTGAGTCCCTCTCACAGAGTGGAATACTTGACTCCTACAGAGGAAACATTAAGAGTTCTCTATAAGAAAGCAATCTGAACATGTAGGGCAAAAGATCAGCATTGACCACAGATCGTTAATTAGTGTCTACACCAAGAGCACACATCTGGCGGTCACATATGTCCTGTCAAATGGCCTCAACTGACTGATTGTGTGAGGCTGGTGTGTCAGATCACAGTAAACATCTTATCATCCTGACCACGTCAAGATAACGCATACCCGTTCCTGCCAGCTTGCTAATGCCACATCCAGCCACGGCACAGATGGACAGCAGGTACAAGTCAGACAGTCATTCAGGGTACATCCACAACACAGATCGGAAGGATTACTGGAGTTTGGGGATGAATTGGTCGGCCTATTAGCTGATCATCAAAAACAATTTTGAAATGTATTCAAGTGTGAGATAATTGGTTTGCAAATTTTATACCTTCAAACGATCAAACTAAACAAGCAATTTGGAAACGTCATCTTAGATCATGAATAATTGCACATTTATCATTAATGAAAACGATTTTTTTTTTTTTTTTTTTTTTTTTTTTTTAAATCGCAGCCCTAGAGTATTATGCACTATTTTTAAAAGCTTCAGAGGTGCAGGAAAGATGACCTTCTGATCGTTGCCTCCTGCGTTGCAAAACATCTACCTACCCTTTATTATTAAGTGACCATAACTCCCAGTAGCTCTCCTTTCAATGGTAGGCAGAAGTCACATTTTAACAGAGTTAGTTGTTACGGTCCTTCTGGAACACTGGCTCTACATCTTTATCTATAAACAGTCAAGATGCACAATGACTGACCGTCATTAACTAAGCATGACACTGGTTCATCCACCTGTCTCGCGACCATGGAAAAAAAAAAAAAAAAAAAGACCAAGGCCATGTAGAACTTCGCAACCATCTCAAAGCACAAGAGGGGAATATGCACATTGCGTTATCACCATTGTTTCCCCTCCGGCACCCTGCAGTTCTTACTACTACTACTATCATCATCATAAATCTCAGCCTGTGTGGCGACAGGGAAAAGCTGCTGACGCTCCACCAGTTGAGTCACCCAGCTCTGCAGGTATGTGGGAGGTGCAGGGAGTGAGTAAGACCCCCCCCCCCCAGACGTGTGCTGGAATGAATGGGTTGCATCCAGATTCCTTTGGGTTGAGTCTGGCACTGAAAACACATCATGGATCAGTTACTACTCCACTGCCATATAGCAATCTTAAAGATTGGCGTGGGGGGGGAAACTCTTAACCTTATGTGTTTTCTATATATTCTGTAATGCCGTTAGGTGGGATACAGCAATTGTTTTGAGAAAGATGTCCTATTCACACAGAGCGAAAGTCACAGTGCAGACATCTAATGGGCTAAGTGAAAGTTGCAGCATGCAGAGCAGACGAGCATAGAACCAATGTAAGTGAGCACAGATGAGAAAGCGAAGTGTGGTTACAGTAAAGAGGTCGACTGAACTTCCTGGTAGAGACAGCCAGAAGCCTGCTGAGGTTTGAGCAGTGTTCGCGAAAACAATGTTTCAAAGCCACTTGCATATCCTCTCTACAGACAGGAAAACATTCACAGATAAGAGAAAGAGGCTTCCAAGATGCACTCAACATTCCTGTGACTGGAAATAAATCAACCAGTTAGGGTGCTATATGCTATGCCATATTGGTATGTCACTGATAAGGAATTGATAGGAGAAGAGTGCATCCTTCTCCAATTACACTGCACCTGCAGCATTAAACACCAAGGACTGAAAGCAGCGTCTTACTTCACTCAAATATTTAAGGATACAGCAAAGTAAGCCTGCGTGCTGCGAGGTAGATATTTTATTTTTATTATTTAAAGTGCATTTTATCCCTAGAATAGCTGAGACAGAAGGCAGTGTGACCACGTGACCTTTTTTCTAAATTGGCACATGCAGCAACATTTATCCAGCTAGAATCTGGCAACCATTTGCTCAATGATAAATAAATAAATAAAAGTGAGACCTAGAATTTTCTTTTTCCTTCCCCCCGAATCAGTGTGTCATGAAATTTCCAATTTCAAGGTGCAACACCCCACAGAAAATATAAAGAAGGGAAACAAGTGTGGGTGTTACAAAGAAGGTGGCTCTTCTGAGGGAAATCACCAAGCAAGAACAAACCGCATCTACCTGTCAGGTGCAAAGCAAAACACAAGAGTAGGCGTTTGATACCTGATTCTAAGCAAAGTTCTAATCAAGTCACACTTCTGCTCACAAATATAGAAAGTAAAAGAAAAGTGGGGAAAAAGATGCGAGTACTCACCAGTAGATCTGCGGGGAAAATACAGACATGAATTCACCTTGATTAGGGGGTCTAATTACAGCCGTGGATCTCTCTCTCTCTCTCTCTCTCTCTATGTCTCTGTCTCTCTCTGTATCTCTCTCTCTCTCTCTCTCTCTCTCTATACTTTTTCCAACTTTCTGTTTGGTTCTTTGTATTTCTCTCCCAGGTGTTAACTTGGCCGCCGCTCCGCAGTGGTGTGTCTGATCATCTCCATCAGCTGGCGGAGTATTTAAGGAGAGGCGTGTGCTGGTTGGCCGGAGACACACCTCCTCTCAATGGCAGCTCATTACAGCAGCAGCCAATCAGAGCCCAGGAGAGCCGGCCCGGTCATGATGACGGCAGCAGCGACTGAACCCTGATTGGGACGAGATGGTACTGCATGATGCTATTGATCTGTAGTCTCCAAGGCAACCCAAAGACAGTCTCACCTCCTCTTGAATGGCAAAAAAAAATAAAAGAAGTCAACACTGATTCGCCTGTTAGGTGATCCGTGACATTTATCCAAATGAGGAGAGAGATAGAGAGAGAGAGAGAGAGAGAGAGAGAGAGAGAGAGAGAGAGAGAGAGCTCCTCTGCCTGGGTTCATTCACAAATATATTCCAAGGGCAAGTCAATGTCTGAGTGTTTCAGCGCCTATGAATGGTCCTCCTGCAGGGTTTTTGCCTTTTAATACATCATATCATGTAAAAGAGCATGCAAAGTGCACATGCAACATGACTGTTTCATACATTTCAAAATGATGTCCTGAAAGTATCAGCCTGCAGGACCAGACTGGTGTTATTGTCAATCCCTTTTGGAAACAGTTGACCTCGTTGACCTTCACACCTTATAAAATGCCCAGTTGTCTTTTTCCCTGCACGCAGAGTACTGTATGTACATTTGGCCCAGAGGAAGCAGGTGCACAGGCAGGCTCTGCAGGTCTAAAGGTAGATGGTAAAGTGCCAGTAGGCCTCTACTGCCACCTTGTGACCCACCAAGGCTGATCCTTAGTTGTGTCTCATTCATAATAGTAACCATAGAGTATCATTTTGGAAGAAGATATTTTATCTAGAGCAAATATTTAAATACCTCCTCATCATTTTTGTGGTGACATAAGCAAAATATTATAATGCAGCTCACAGCTTCCGCCAATCTGGCGGTTTGCAAATGCCCTTTAATAAAATCTCTTGGGTGATGGCAGATGGCACAGATGCCCGGCAGGGAGGCAAACAGCGAGGACAGAAGCATGTTGTGAATCCTATTCTGAAATGCTGCACAAAGAGTTTTCTTTAACCCCTTGAAAATCAACCACTCATTAAAAATGTTTACTTGTTAAAATATTGGTTAAACCCAAAGAAGTGAAGATCCCACACTATCCACAGTCATCAAATATTTCAGGTCAAATTCTGGGTATAAAAATGATTGCGCTGCACATCTAGAATAACTCCATTTGCTGGAATGGTAAAAAAAAAAGCATGGTGTTAAGGGTCTGACTGCTTCACTCAGAGCAATCTGATATACTGTAGCTTCAATGAAGATCTGGAACATGTTAATACTGAATACAGTTTTGATAGACAGTTTGGAAAAACTATGGGAAAACAAGGGGTTATACATGGTTTTTTGTGCAATTTATTGATCAGGTAAGCTAAACCATAAGCACATTGTCTGCTGCAAACTAAGTTTAAAATGATCAAACACACTTTTTTAAATAAAATACAAACAGTTTTCTGCATTAGACACATCATTCAAAACTGATAGCCTGTGTGTGTTCTTTGCTAAACACTGCCATTCAACACCACACTCAAATATTAATCACCTGCACCCAGAATGCACCTGTGAAAACATGTGCAACCAATTAGATCACTTAAGAAATTAGGGCTTCACCACTAGTAATAGGATTCAGGTTTGCCCTATGGTGTGCACAACAAAGTTTGTCTGTGTCTATATTTGCAGCATGCTACTAAGGAAATTGTCAAGTACTGTATAGATAAAAGGGTTTTAGTATATCAGTGTGTGTGCTTAAGTTGTTATGTGGAAATAGGATTTTAGAGAAGTTTATGTAGTTTTGAATGATGTGTTTGCTTTTGCTAGAGATGACAGATATTTTGTATTTTGTGTGTATATTTTTGCGAAGAAGGCCTTAGTGCCACACGATTGTGTTTTAACTAACCCAAAATAACGGGATCAACTATTTTTGCTAAAAACACTCCTAATGAAGGTTAAAGACAGGAGTTGGCCTTTGAGGTCTCTGCTGGAAGCATGTAACACAGAAAACCGTATTGGACATCACAATGTGATAGTGATTACTCAGCAGATAAAGATGATTAATTCAACTATAAACAAGAGTCAAACCAAAGGGATTATAAAAAAGAATCAGAAGGCTACAGTCACAAGACATTTTTAATTAAAAAACTGTTATAAACTAACAAGCGGGCCAATTAGAAACAAAGTATCATCAGTGAAAGTTTTAAATGAAGTCAGCATGGAAAGTTCAGCACAGTAATTCATCTAGTAAATAAAGTTACATAAAGTCCACCGAGTAAAAGTAAGACAAGTAAAATACATAACCGTTAGCCATGTAATTTATCAGTAACTTAATGCTACAATGTTGTTTCAGCAACATGTGGCCTAGTTGACATCTAGGTGGAAAATGATGGCTCGCTAGGTAAAGTTTAACAGTAATATTGTAGCAAAAAAAATTAATAAATCACAAATTAACGATGACATAATAGCTGTAGTAAAAAAGCACCTACAGATAAAACTCCAATGAGGGTAATTGACAATAGTGTTAATATTTTCTTTTATCACAGATTGTCCAGGTGGATGTAACAATGTCATTTAAACTCAGTGGTGGAAGAAGTACTCAGATCTTTTACTTAACTAAAAGTAGCGATACTACAGTTTACAAATACTCGGTTCATTGAGGCTAAAAGTCCAGCATTCAAAATCTAATTTAAGTATAAGTACAAAGGTTTTAGCATCCAAATATATAACCAAAGTCAAAGTTGTTATTATGCAAAATGGCCTATTTCAGAACAATGTATATTATATTATTGTAACCCTAACCCTTAATGTGTTAACAACTTAAATGCTATGGCAGGGTTAGTTTTTATTACCTTTTATAGTCCTGGGTAGCTTAATCTATAATATATTATAATTCATTAGTTGATTTATATTGTATAATAATGAGCTGAAACTGCAAAGTAACAAGTAACGAAAGCTGTTAGATAAATAGTGGAGTAAAAAGTACAATATTTGCCTCTGAAATGTAGGCGTATAGAGGTATAAAGGTGCATACATTTTCCTTGTTGGTGGCGTTAAGAGGTCAGAACCATGGATAAACTGGAGATAAAACGCTCAATGTTTGGCAATAAGATCAATCATCTATCCTGTGATTGTTGGTTGTTGCGCTGATGATATCTATGTTTAGTTTATGTCTCACTGCAGCTTGTTAGCAACAGCATTGGATGTGACTCATAAAAAGGAAAACATCATCTCTTGTAAAATCTGTCCACTCAGCATAAACTTAAACTTAAACACATAAACTTCTGCTACAACACGGTACGGCCTATGGAAACTCATAAAAAAACCTATAAACCTATTTATTTTTCAAATATTTTTTCACTGTAACCTTGCAATGTCTCATCTTGATCACTTGTGCTGTGTGCGGCTGTGTCACGTTAAGGCAGCCTCTAACAAGTAATGACACGTAAGAAGAAAACATTTATTTTGAAAGAGTCATTGACACATTGTGACCACAGGATGTCACTGGTGTCTATGGGATGGCCAGTTGGTACTGTAAGTGTCAGATGAGCGGCTGTTAATAAGGTTAGTTTGACATTAACTAGTCTAATTTACAAATTTTCAGATTGTTGGAATCGTTGTTAAAATATTCAAATCACTGTTTAATGTTATGCATTAATCTGATTTTAGTTTATAAACTTTCTGTGGTTTGGTCTGTGATTAGTTCATAAAAATGTGCTGAATATATGATACTCATCCACATTTGCTTGGCCTCTTTGCATACTTTCTGTTAGACCTGTTTCTCAGCAACATAATAAGTTAATAAACTGCACAGTATGGATTCGGATATTTCCAGTCTATACCGAATCATAAACCTGAGGTTGAAAACAGATGAATCATTAAAAGTGTGCACAAGCCCCTAAAAACACCACTTGCCACATCATTACAAGCAGTGTAATCTTGGTTTGGCTTTTTTCAGTGGTGCCGGATTAAGAAAAACAAACTATTCTTAAACCTGTTGTGTGTAAAAATCTGATTATCTGAGGCAGTCAGTTCCTTCCTCAAGAGCTGCATGTTTGGAGAATGGCGACCCCCTCTGTTCATTTTGAGCATGTGGAGGCCGGGCCAGCTGTTTTTACTGCTGCTACACAAAAACAGCTGCACATCTGGGCAGGCAGAAAAGCCTCGGGGGAGCAGAGGGGAGGCTTAGGGCCGACTGCACGACGTGTAAATGAACGAGGCCCTGAAGAGGAGGGCAGTCGACAAGCACCCGCCGTCCTCTTGGCTGCTTTTCGAAGTAGGCTTAAGTTTCTTTTTGGACTCTGAAAGTTCCAAGATTTTTTTTTAAAACACTGTTGTTTTCTCATTCTTCTGTTTCACCATTGTTCACTGCTTTTGCTGATTGTATTCATTGTTCATTTGAGCTAAATATACGTGAATTTAACCTTTCCACCTCACCATGGCTTTACAGCTATACATCAAAGAAGCATCATGCATACAACATTTTCCATTGCTAATCATTCTTTTTTATCACGTGCAAGAAATATGTTATGTAAGATTCTCTCCTCCCACATCCCACATAAGTTGGAGTGTTTCCATGTTCTCAGTGTTTTTTTCTGTTGTATGTGTTTATGTCCATTAGTGTAAGCATGTGCAGACCTACAGGTTTATCCTGTGTGGGGACATTGGCGAGTGTAATTTTTCTCATGCATACATCTGTGTGTTTGTGCATGTGCGTTGCCGAGGGACATCTGATCTCCGGGCTCGCCGCACGCCACGCTTGCTTGCAGGTGGTCTGTCCACACTTGGGGGCCGAGCAGATTTAATATTTCATAGGAGCACAGCTACACCCCTGGACGCCATCATTGAGTCCACATGGCTGGCCGGAAAGCTGCTCTGTGAACACTCGGCTGAAATATGCGGGGCCTGCCAGCCCCCTCTCCACCATGCTGCTCGCTCGCTTGCTGGGCCTCACAATTAAAATCTAACCACAGCTACAGATGTTGGCAGCTGTCTTTAACCCATGAGATGCCACTCTGGAGTTCAAGTCTGCCACTAAAGTGCTAATAGCCGCTGTTAAAGGTTGGGTAGTTACTCAAAACATTTGTGCAAGTATTGGCTTAATGAAAGATGATGCACAGAAGGCAGAAACAAATGCTGACAGAAAAAGCAAGAAAAAGACAAAAAGAAAAAAATAGCAAGAGCTTCCCAAAACATTTCATTCTGAGAGGTTCCAGGCCAAGTATGCTAGCTAAACCTTCAGCTCCTCCACTTTTAATGCCCCCCCTCCATCTTTATACACCATATAAACAGGAAACCAAAAGTGTTTATGACCACCTTGCAAAATCCAATGAAAGGAATTCAAGTTTAGGTCAAAATTTCATCCACCATTCATCAGATTCCAGCTGAGACAAGCCTTGTTCTGTGTTTGCCGTCATGTATGGAGTTGGACTGCAGCCAAAGAGAACAGAGGGAACTTCACCAGCACCATTATTCAACAAGGTCAAACCCGATTTAGATTTGAAGCCAAAGCCAAAACAGGGCATCTTGAAGCTGTTAGGAAACTATTCCAGATCTTAAACAGACCAGGGGGACTGTGTACATCTCCCTAATTGCACATGTCAATTTATGTACAAGCGCTTGGTTTAGTCAAGCTCCATTACTCCCCCCTTTCTTACTCTCAAGCCGCTTCACTGTCACTGTCTCCCTCTCTTATTCTCTTTCCGCCTCACGTACAATACACACTCAACTTCCTGGACATGAAAAAAGTGTGTGTAGTCTGTGGATGTTGTTGTGTGCTCACACAGAGGCGCGGAAACACTCTGGTTCACACTCACAGTGAATGTTAAGGCGAACCAACAACGAGTCACTGACACAAACCATGTCAGCTCACAGCTTGACAGCTTGTTAATGTTGTGTGACTTTCTCCGGGAACAAAGGATGCATTGCTGAAACTCAAGACCGCACGTTATTAATCCGATCCCGGCAATAACTCTCTCAAATATTTACTGTATTCTGCTATCAGCGGTGAGGGAGACAAATGAAGAGCCGGACAAAGACCTCACACAACCATGAGAGTGTGCTGGTTCCAAGAGACTGTGGAGAGCAGAGCAGGTGAAAAGAGAGGCCTTTCTCACTTCTGGACCGTCAGGGCCTATATAACGTTTTAACACACTGACCGTAACCCTTCGGGGACCTTACTACAATAATGCTGTCATCACCTGGTTTGAGAGTTGAGGCTCGATTGTGTGACACAGCCGTCCAGCATCCATGGGAGACTGACCAAAGCAAACACAGCACAGTGAGCATGCAAACGTCTCTCTGTGAACTTTTCTCACATATATGTTTTACATATATCTTAGTTATGTTTATTCTTTTATACATCTGAACTATTTTGAAACCAGTGCAGATATTACATGCAGGACAGAAGCTCCCTTTCCTTTCAAAATAAATAATTTTGGCAAAATGGACACAACAAATCCGTCGATATACAAAAGCTGCATGAGAAAATCTTTAAAGGGGCAGTTTGACCAAAAATATATTTTTCTTTCAGCCCTATATATCATATTTTTTGGGCTCCTAGATGTTTTACTTTATCACAAGCTGGTTGCTAACTCTGCCTGTCTGTTTGCTGCTGGCTGGTATATTAGTGGGTTTATCAGACATCTTTTTGCTAAAAACAAGAGATCAGCTAATTTTATTGTTATACAAAAAATTTGATGAAATTCTCACTGGCAGATATCTTAAAATCTGGGCAAATTAAAACAAAATTATCTCCATGGTAAGACACTTCTTGGAGTTATTGAAAGAATATGTTTTTTTGTTTCATTTGTGTAAAACAAACACATAACAAACACAGCCCCTGACATCCCTTTCTCTCTCATCTTTCTCTCCCATTTCTTATTTTTCCAGCTTTTATTCAGACTATTATGTCTTTTTTCATCTTTGCTCAGGCCTTATACGCTGCGAGGCACAAAGAAAGGTAACAGGTCATTTCTTTGCTTGCCCCTCAGTGGCTAAGGTCAGTGCGCAAGAGAGAGACGAGAGGCTTAACTCTCTGTAGATGTACATGCCATGTTAATGTTCTGCTTGACCTTTACCCCCTCAAATTATTGACTATATCACAAATATCCCACTCTGCTCTGACACTGGGACAGAGGAGAAAGAAACTCTCAGTCTCTGCAACTGTCTATTTTGGATATGAGTAAACAGCCATGTTTGGAAAGCAATCATCTGGAAAACACATTTTCAGCTAGTTGGAGGGTGAAAGTGAGGCACAGCCAAGGCTAAGGTGTCCTCTTAACTAGGAATTTTAAAAAGGTCGACTCATCTATTTTTCTGCATCTGAAGGGAACTAATAAAACTAATCTAATATAAGGATAATCGATAGCTACAGTATATGAGTATTAATACAGCATGTCAAAATAAACATTGTGTAACTGACTTATTAAGATTGTTTTTATCGTTTGTGGTTATCTTAAGCCAACAGCAGGTTATAATGTTCTGACATTTTCGAGATGCAGCTTTGGTGTGAAAACATGGCACCAACTGAGCTGGGATTAATCCTAGTTTATGTGGAAAGAGACTTTAAAAGCCTTGGTTTGAGCCATAATGACTTTGAACACTAGAGGGTAGCCTATTCAAGCAGGATTAGCTGTTTTCCACTTTACAGTGATAAAAGTACCCTGCCCAACCAAATATTTCAATAGCGGGGAGATAGGGCCATTAAAATACCTTTCAAAGGTCACAGAAAGCCAACTTCAAGGTTTGTTGTCTCACCAGTTCTGAGTTACACTGAGAAGAGGTCGGGGTGGGCCTTTACGAAGAGGGGGGTCTTGCCATTCTGCAGGTTCACAGGAAGGATGGCCAAGCATGTTTGCTCATGCCATGGGACCCGATGTTTTCAGAGGAACAGCAGGAGCAGCAGTGGGCGGGGGGGGGGGAGTGTAAATGTGAGGGAGGAGGAGGGAGGAGGAAAAAGCTCTGAAGGAGTCTGGTGGCCACATGTCACCGTCGCTGCTCAGCGCTTGGATATTGAAGGCTTTTCGTGTTAAACATCGACGCAGAGGCTGAAAATAAACCCTGTCCAAACACAGGGGTTTGGTGAGGACAGGCCCTAGGCAAGACTTCCACCAACAGCTTCCTCCTGATCCGTCCAGCTTTAGGCCCAAACATCGACCATGACCTCTAGCCCTGACTCCAAACATCCAACTCCTACCAGCTAAGGGACTGTACAAAAATGATTGGCTTGGGGGGTTGAATCATTGATTCTCTTCGGTAAGATGCAAGACCTCCCCATCTTAACATGATATATTTATGGAAAATATAACAAAATGGTGAATATTATAATAAGTCTTAATTGTTCTATAAAGAGTTGTATTTAAATGATAATTACAGACATTGAACGAGTTAAACGATAACAGGCGGCCGCTATGTGGCTCTGAGCCTGGATTTCACTTAATTCAAATGTAAATTAATTCAGCCTGGGTTTACTGTCAGGGCGTCAAATATCGACGATTGAACGGTGGCCCTCGGCATCTTGATACAGACTCATAAGGCACCCTTTAAGGTCTGTATGAGACGCACTTACTGAAACTGAAATGCAAACCTGTTACATCATTATCAGACACTCAGAACAAGTAGTCCATCAAGGGCGGGAGGGAAGTATAGTGGATTCAAGCAAACACTTCTACTCTGGCGAGCCCCAGAGAAACCAAGTGATTTTCAATAAATAGATATTTATGAGATCAGATGTCTAACTGTCCCTCAATTCAGTTAAAGGATGACCTGAGTCACATGGCTGAAATAAGCCGTTATACGTGAGCCTTTATAAGAGATCCCTGTTTTTTAATTTACAATAAATCTCACAAGGTAAGAATGAATCTGGGATGAGAAAAGATTAAAAGACGCTCCCTTGCTTTTCCAAAATCTCCAGACTACCTTCCCTTTGGCAAAAAGAAAATAATAGACAACCCTCCTCCTTCATCTGACCCTTCTGTTCCTCTATTACTTTTTTACAGTCCCTAAAGCTGAGTGAATTGTTATATTCCTTTTCTTGTTTGGGTTCTGTTTCAAATATAAAAAATTGCCTTCAAAGTGGTTTGAAATGTTGTTATTGATTATCTGAATCATCTTTTGTTTGCAAAATTCAACCACAACCATATACCAGCCTTGTGTTGCCATATTGGGAGCAGACATGTCTATATTAGTGTCAGAGACACACAGAGGTACATGTCACATTACCACACAGTAAACCGGTTAAAGAGGACCTTAATTGCTTGGTTGCTGTCCTTTGAAAAGCTCTGTTTTCTTTGGAAGAAAACTCTGCAAAAGCAGACGAGCCGAGGTTGAAGCAGAATGAGAGAGCCACATCAAACGAGGCGTGTGCATGAACCTGTCAACAATGAAGGGCTATTACTACAGTAGCAGCACCCTGCCTTGGGGAATATGCTGTCAGCTTCCTCATTAAAAGACTGACCGGGGCAGAAGAATGCCTCAGGTTAGGTCACAATTTGAAGGTTGACTTGCTGTTTTTCTGTTATCTTACAAAAAATCCAGTGTATATAAAGACAAAAAAAGTTTAAACAGGATTTTTATATTCTTTATATCAAGCAGAATGTGTTTTTGCGTGTTTGAGAGACTGAGAGAGGCCAAAAGTGAGATAAACTCCGTATGTGTGTTTGCATCCTGCGGGCTAAATTAGAAACACAAACACATCGGATCTTAAACAAGCTTACCACATCCAACTTCTGCGAGCAATTAGAAAAGCATCAACACAATTAAGCACTGACTCTGACACGCTATGCCCAAACCCTTCACCTTTCCCAATGAGTAAACACACACATTTGCGATAAAGCTAATGGGGGCTTCTGCGAACGAGGCCACATAAGAAGTACAAAAGAGGGAGCGATCCATCTCCATCGTGGGTTTACCGCTGCCAGCGTCCGGCCCGGGGACAGAGGAACCACCACAGAGGTTGTGCAGTAGTTAGTGAACCTGTCTGTCTCCTGTCAGACTGCTGTCACACACACATCGAGCCAAGCATCAATACACAGGTCTATATGCACTGAACGCACATGTTTTGATTGCTGACGGCCATGTCAGGAGTCAAGTAGAGCCTCTTAAAATGTGGCCTAGGGGCAAGGGTCATCTGCTAATGAGTAAAAGCTTTTTTTCCCCCTTTGTTGGCAGGGAGGGAGTAAGGAAATGTGCTCACTAGGTGGTAGGGAGGTGAGGAGGGGGAGGGAGGGGAGGAGGGAACGTGTGAAGGGATGGGTAGTGGCAGGGGAGAGGAAGGGTGAAAGGGCTGAGCGGGTGGAGGGAGGGGGCGTCAGGAAGTAGACAGGAGGGGGAGACAAGAGGTGAGGTCTCAGGTGAGAGGGGGCGATAATGATAAACTGTGTTTTTCTCTCGTGTCTGACAGAGAATTAGAGAGATGGAGGGAAAGGAAAGAAGGCGGGGTTAAGGCTTTTGTGGAGAGGCAACTGTTAAAAGAGACTTTATTATTAAGACATATTCTAGTATTGTTTTATGCTCAAACATGTCACTGACCTGACAAAATCATGTATCTGAAATTAAATGTTTTTGCAATGTTTTCTGCAACCGGTTATGTCATAATACAGTGTCTGAATAATGTTTTTAGAATGAAAGAAGGAATATTTTTGGAATATTTTTGCCCTTTGAGACAAATGTATGACTTTGGGCTTTATACTGATTTTAACTAACAGTTAACTAATTAAATGACAGTTAAAGTGTAAACTTTCTGTAATCTCCGACTACAATGGGTCCTTACTTTGTTTTTGTTTTTTTGTTTTTAATATAGGGATTTATAGATAATGTCAGCCACAACCTCCATTTTGAAGAGGGGTGCAATAACAGTCATAATGAAAAGTTATAAGAATCATTACTTAACACTTTCATAACGTAGATTTTTCTGTCGACATCACAACGTGAGAGAAACAGTTTTAAATTCTCCCTCTTTTGTAAGTTTGCCTTTAATGGTGGTTAAAAAATATGCTTTCTTAGTCGGGATGAAAGGCAAAACCAGAAAATATTATTTTTTCCAATTTATCAGCATACTTCTCTATCTCATGTCATCTATAACACTGTTTACTCTCCATTCACATGCAGTGTATTGATCTTGTGCCCACTGGGTGTTGTGGGGGCTTGTCAGAAGCCAGACAGACTGACCCTGACATATTGATATTGTTTCCCGAAAAAGCTCCCCATGCCCCTTGGCTTTCTCTGTGTCCTGGTGGGCCCGGGACCCTGGAAGGCCGGCGTGTATGTGAGGATGTGTAGAGACACTGGCTGAGAAGAAAGACAGCCCTTGTGCTCGGAGAGTTAACCTTAAGTGCTGCAATACTTTTGAGGGCAAAGAGACGCTCTTTGTTCCCCCCCGCTCATCTGATCTGGCCTTTACCTCTGCAGCCAAGAGGTGTGCGTGTGTGTGTGTGTGTGTGTGTTTGTGTTAGCAGTGGCGGGCTGTTTGAAGGCTCTCTGATGGTTCTTTTGGTGCTCTCCAGGAAACGTTTGTCTGTGCATTGGATGAGCTCCTCCAGATGTTCCCATAATTCCATTGGATGTGTATGTGCATGCCCGACTGTGTGACTTTATCTGGCTGTATGCGTTTGTGCGTGTGCTCGCGTGCATGTCTATGTGTTTAGATAGAAAGAGGAGGGAGGGGGGCCATGTTCCAATTAGAGATGGGTAAACTGTTGATGTAAAAGAAACTAAAGCTAACATTTACAGGCCGTGACTCTGTGATGTCTCCCATTGTGACTTCAGTCTGCACTGTGGCATCGGGCCTAAAGCAGCTTCAGACGGGAGACGGGCCTGAAGGATTGTTTTTAAATTCCACATTATAGTTTCCAAAGTGCACTTCAGTGATCTAAACACGATTTAATGTACAATCACTGTAGAAAACACTTAAGAGTACTATTTTTCCTGTCTGAACTTTAACTGCCCTGCTGAAGTGTCAATGAGCAAGAGCAAGACTGTAGCTGACCTGGGACTTTGACCTCCCAATGGACAGGGGAGCGAGTTAATATATGACTTTCCTTTGTGAAAACAGAAGACTGCAAAACAGCTAGGAAATCACTCACAACTTAATGGCCAATGAGAGACAAACCTGCATGCACAAGAGCTGCATATATACTGCCTCAGTGGCAGGAGGGTTCATCTCCAGTGAGTAAAAGTATGAGCTTCAACTCAATAACTGTTAAGACAAAGGTAAAGAAGTTACAGTTACAGCAAAGGTTGGGTAGAATACATTGACATAAGTTCTAAGTAAGGTTCTGTCTTGTTATTGAGCTTGACGGTTTATTCTTGATCTTGGAATAATTAATAGTTCCATAACAACTGAGAAAACTTCATGTACATGCATAGATTTTATTTGCTTTATATGTCCGGTTTGTGAGATATCTGCCACCAACATTCTTGCCTCAATGCATTGGAGGTTTCATTTCCATTTGGGGGTGTTAATACGATTTCAAAAATTACATTTAAAAAAATTCTGCTGCTTCTCCAAACTACTCTTTATAAAAAGAATGGGATATCCAGTGTCTCCAGAAAGACAATACTCTTTTGTGGGAATTATTATGGCTTAAACCGACAAGATGTGACTGTAAATACATGTAGATAAGAAAGAACAGAGATATCAAGGGGCTTTCCTAAAGACTCTGTGGAGGGTGGACACAATAAGTGATTCAAAAGTACAAGAGATATCATGAGGAAAACACCTGCATTAGACCACCAAAGACAGGGAACAATGACGCTAGCGGTTGGGGCAAATATCTGACTACGAGCTTGCCTTTCAGTGCGTTCCTGTGTGTGTATGTGTGCTCAGGAAACCTGGTTATCTCAGAGACCCATGCAGAGATAGTTGTTACATGCAGGTCTAAAAGTTTGGTGGTGTGAAAGCAAAAAGTGTTGTTTCTGCGTACATCTTTCCTTGCATCCCACAATGCTACTTTGCATATGTCCACATCATCAACTCTTCAAGCAGGAAAATACAAAATATACGTGATCACACACTCAATTATCCATCAAATAAAAAATAGGATTCAGGATTGCTATTTGGTGTGCACAACAATGGGGGCCAATTTTGAAGTCTGAGTAAGAAGACTTGAAATATACTTAGTTTACAACACAATACAGCAATGTTCATGTCATCTTCAGTTAATTGTACCTGATACTGTTATGAGCAGGAGTATTGAGAATAAACACATTTTGATGGATTACCCATTGCATTTGTCTTCAAAGTCTATATTTACAGCATGCTACAAATGAAAATGCCACGTGTTTCACTTTGCACATCAGTGTGTAATTGGCATTTGGAAATAATTATCAATCAGTTTTTTTGTTGTGATGTGAAAGTAAAATTTTCAGAAAAGGTTTGAACAAAGTGTTTACTTTTGCAAGGCATGTAAGATATTTTGTTAATATGTTTTTGACTTTTGTGGGTAGAGTTTCAACCAAGAGTGCCGTAGTTTCAGAAATTGTGTTTTGGTAATTGCAAAGAAAAAAAAGAAAATATCCAATTGGCGTCATATTTAAAGTGTGAAATGACAAAAGTTCCTATAAATTAACTCAATGTCATATTTCCACTATGTCTCAAACTGTCTATTTAATATGTTAATATATGTTTTTTCCATGTCTTTAATAATTTGAACGTAACAATCTTTTCATTAGTGTGTCTTTGCCTGTGCGTGTTTGTTTCCCATCTGCCTGTTCTCTGCCAAAACAATTCCAACCTTCTTCGACTTTTGAAGAGCCACACTTGAGCTGTGACCTCATTTGGACGGTGAGCACCTGTGGAGTGCAAACAATTATCCCATTAGTGCTAAGAGGGGCTGCTCTTGCTCACCTAGAGGACCCCTTAGCCCCGCCCACAACTCCTGCACAACCCCTCCATCCTCCAAACAGCTTTGGTTTCTGCCAGCTCCCACATCTGAAGCTAGGGAGTATCTTGGAGGTGTGGTTGCACTCTGAAGGGGAAGGGGGGGGGGGGGTGTCATGGGGATCAATGGTGTTCTCCTGGTTGACAAAGCTCAGACAAAAAAGCGCCTTCTCTGCCTGAGACAGACGGGCCAGCCCACACACACCTGGATGGCCAGGGGAATCATAAGAAGGCTCACAGTGCTTCAAAGCCACTCTGCCACCTGGGCTCCTCGCTGGGAATAAGGCGGTGTGTTTGTGTGTGAGTGTGTGTGTGTGTGTGTGTGCCAAACACAGCCAAAGGGCTTTAAACGTTAAGTCTCATCTACTGAAGTCCTACTTATCTCAAAGTGATAGATACACACAGAGACACAAGCAGCTATACATCTACATGTACAGACCAAACAAACACCCCCCCACACACACACATAACCAACCGTGCACACAGATACAAACACACACACACACAGCTCCATGGTGAGGCTGGGAACCTGGGTGCAGGGCTGCTGTAGGAGCTGTTTGAAGCCAGCTGTCACAACCTGACAGCCTGTTGTTTTAGAGGCCTTTGGTATGGCCGAGGGGCCGAGGGGAGAAAAACAACACCAGGAATGTGTACAAGTCAGGACCCAACAGTAAATCCTTCGTCCGTTTCCTTTCTCCCAATGCAGACAGAGGGGAGCAGGGTCGTCCAACGGAGAGAGAGCTGAGGGACGTGGGAGCGCCTCGAGACTCCCAGACGAGCCACTGAAGTGATACGCATCTCCTTCATATTCTCTACTGTTTCTCACATCTTAAACTCTGTTGTCTTCTATTTTGCCGTCTCTTCTCTTGTCCTTTTTTTTAAACTCTCTCAGCCTCTCTTCATCTCTTGTTCACTACCCACACATGTGCTTAATTGTAATTGTTTTATCATGGGGCTGTTTACCCTGTGGCTGTATTCATTACGATCAGACACACACAAACAACTGCTCAAGAGGGAGAAAGAAAGAAGGAAAGAAAGAAAGAAAGAAAGAAAAGGGTGGGGAATTCACGGACGCACAAATATATTAATCACACACATATTCTCCGAGTGATGGATGCAAACACACCCACAGAACTGCACGAATACGGCTAACGTAATACAAACATGAACACAAACACGTACAGTCATATGGACCCTCACAGATGTGGATATGTGACCTGCTTTGTTCTTTAGGGGGAAAATAGGTCCTTCTGCAGCATTATGCAAATTAGTCAATAACATGCATGGTCACGAAAAAACAAGAGCATGCAGACACAAGTATCTGCCCACCGAGGAGGAGAAAACAAAAGCACCACATCACGTGACAGCATCCTGGGAATCGGGTGTGATGTTGCATTGAGTGTTTACCTCAAAGCTGACTCAAATTAGTTGTTTACTTTCCGCAAAGAAAATTTTAGCAAATTCCCGGAGACACATATGGAGTTAACATGAAGCACTGCACGGAATAACATGTCCTTTTTCGCACCTCTGGTTCATTGTCGCCATGTGTGCACCAACATCTGGGATTGTATTCGTAATCTTATATTCTTGACACGTCCTGATCTTTTCTCACTCAATGTTGTTGCTCCGCTCCAAAAATGTTCCACTACATTACTGTAATCTCTTCAATCTTAATGCATCCCTGTTGGAGTATAGTGTAAATAGATGAACAGAACAAAGCCACAGTGTATACACAAAGTTTCATATGACAAGTTTCTGTTGTGGTGAAGTTGAAATGCTACCTCCTGAAAGGGACTCTCCATCGGTTTTACACATGAAGTTCAGTTTACTATAAGGAGTACTGAAAAAAAAGGTGTATATGAATGGGGCTTTCCAAGTTCTGGAATAATAACCCTGATGATGTCAGCAGGGGTTATATATCTCCAACACATTCTCATTACAACTCGTTTTATCAAGGCCCTCAACCCTTCACTATGGTTGCAGTCAACAAGTTTTTGAACAAATTACATAAGTATGGAGAATACGTAACTTTAAAATAACTCAAAATAACTTTGCGACATGAACACCGATCTCTAAATCAGAAACAAACTAGGAGTGTGAGGTTTGAAAGGAGAGGACATTTAAAAGGGGGAAACTGCTGCTGATGAATTTGTTTGTCCGTCATGGAAATAAGAATATCTTGGCCAATCTGACAAATTTAATCTCTTGAGTCGCTTTTGAGTCCCTGAAGTTTATAAAAATACAGTACTAAATGGTTAAAGTGCTCCTTTAATTTTCCTCCCCGCCCCTTGTCTTGCTCAGTGTTTATGTAGGTCAGTACAATATGATGTAATCCTTGATGTCATTTTAATATTGTGTTCACATTTTTGGCATCCATTCTTTGCTTGTTGTCTAATAATTATTATCTTTGTTAGATTATGTACAGGTATTAGTTTTACCAGCATTGAAGCATAATAACAGTATTAAAGTAATGAGCAGGTTGTTACAAGAGTTAATTCATTCACTACGTAATGCTATTAATCACTGTTTTTATGTCTGTATTTGTGTGCGTACGTGTGTTCTCAGAGGAGGTGTCTTTTCACACACATACACAGAAGAGGTACACCAAAGCCATGACCCCGGTGGTCCAGTCTGCTATACATCATCGTCCTCAGCACTCCTCAAACTCCTCTCTGCGCTTTGAACCAATCATGGTTCACTGAACAAGCTGCTGCCTCCCTATTGGGATACACAGAACAACCCAGAAAATCACCACAGAACTCTGTGGTGAAACTTTATGGGGCTCTCAAAGGAAATCCCAACAGATGTTCCAGGCAGGTCTCTTCTTCCTTTAGTATATATATATCAGTGAATGTCCTTACAGTAAAGGTATTGGCCTGTGATTTGCATTCATTAAATAAGAGCAGATAAGATTCTGGTTCAGCCTCATGAACTTGTAAATCTCACTTTGTAGCTGTGTGCGCTCCAACTCTCAATGACTTATCAAGTGCCTTGGTAATTACATCATGGCCATGAGAGAAATTGGAGTGGAGGCGGGGTGGAAGGTCTGAGAGTAATATGGCTGTTTACACAATTACAGTGATACATCTTGGTTATGTGTGTATGCTGTTGTGAGAGAGTGTGTGTGTGTGTGTGTGTGTGTGTGTGTGTGTGTGTGTGTGTGTGTGTGGTCCGTGAACATTTGTTTCCTCGCTACTCTGCATGTAAATACAGTGTGAGTGAGTGCTCTGACAATCAAGCACCTGAGCCAACATTACTCCCCTTTTCTCCCCCTGCATTGAAGGGGCAGAATGAGATATTGGGACAAAGGGAGAGAGAGAGAGATAGAGAGAGGTGGGAAAACGTGGAGGACAAGACAGAGGACAAGAAGTAGTACATTTTATCATAGAATGAAAAAAACATGAAACATTCTTTGGTCTTTCTCCATGTCTTTTTTTGTAAAAACTCGTTATATAAGGCAAACTTATCCAATGAATGGAAGTGGGCCATTATATCCTACTGGGCTGATGGGGAAGTGGGAACAGGTGGAGCAGGCGGGTGGAGGAGGTCAAGTGATGAGGAATGGCGGGAAACTGTAAAACAAGGAATTGGCTGACATTGTGGCAATCGCATTGTGTTTGGTCCATCAGCAAAGTGGAACCTTCAGTAAGTGACAAAGTTAATTGAAATGGATATAAAGATAAAAGCTCTATTGGCGCTGCTTCACTCATCAGAGAAGGGTCAAATAAAATTGAATGGGGCAACATAATTAATGGTCCGGTTTGCAGTCTCTCTTGCAAATTTGCATGTCAGACTTCAAGTTTAACTTTGTGCAAAGGCCTCATGCATATGTTCTACCTCCCAGAAATAATCCAACGATTGATGAAATTCTATTAAAATGAACAGATTTTTTGTGTTCTCAGAAATGCTCCAGTGACAGGCTGCTAAGCTAAGAAATGGAAAGAAGGGGTCCCACAGAAAACATATACCATGTAAAACATTCAGTGATGAAAGTTTGTGATTAAATGTAATTCACTGGCTTCCTACAGAATGCAACAAACTGACCTACATACAAAACATATTTATTTACAAAAGAGTAGGTAGCCAACTATTTCACAGCCACATTCTTGACCATGATGTCGATCCCTCTACAGGGACATCGATAATAAACATGTACGACTAGGACACTGCATACTCTCTTGACAGCTGCTCTCGGTTGTTTATGTGCGCCTGTACATAAATGCTAACACGGGGGTCTCCAAGTTTCCAGTCGCATATCAGAGCCTGACCCTAAATCTGAACCCTCTTTCCAGACTGCTGCACCGGACTGGGCCCTATGGGACGACCGCTGGCCTTGGGGGCTGCCCCCTGGCCCGAAGTACAACCCCCCCCCTCCGCAGGCCCCTGTGTTGCATTGTGCAGCCTCAGTCCTCGGGGAGCCATGTTAAGCAGCCCCCCCCTGTCTGTGACTCTCTCACCACCAGGAAACAGGGGCCTTCTCCTGCACCTCTCGGCTGCAACGTTTGACAGCTAATATTTTTCTGCCGAATCCGCGTCTGTAATCCGCACTTCCATGTAGGGATCCCATTACGACCTGTCTTGAGTAGGCCAGCTGTTCAAACAGGGTGATTAATTAAAGGAATTCTGTTTGTAAAACAATCCCCGACCACTCTCTCTCTCTCTCTGTCTCTCTTTACTTCATCCTGCACTCTCTCTCCCGCTCTCTCTGGTTCCCTCCCCTCGGACTCCCGGACCGACTCTGGCCAAGCTCGGTGAGTGGTTTGTCCTTATTAAGACCACAGAGCGCCTAGTTTGCGGTCTCCTTGCATTAAGTCTGATTCTCCCTGAGGTTCTGCACATTAGCAAGACAAACATCACAAATAAAGCGAGTTGAGCTAGCGTGTGTGTGACCGTTAACGTGTGTGTGTGTGTGTGTGTGTGTGTGTGTGTGTGTGTGTGTGTGTGTCGTAGTGGTAGTGAGGGGGGGAATTGAGGGAGGCAAGAGTTTTTTTATTGCTCCTTGCATTGTAGCAGGTGAGGTCTCTTGGTGCCAATTGCGACGCTGGACACTCACTCACTTTCCTCCCCTCTCAATCGCACTGGTTTTCCGTGAGTTGTGCAGGTGCTCGCTATTCATCACCGCCAAGTCGGATTCCTCAACTCCCGTCAGGCTGCAGCTCATGGCGACCTCGCTCGTTCACACCGTCCTGCGGTGTCTGGGCAAAGGGTCAAATGGGCTTCGAGCAGCACGGGCTTCTCACACATCAGAGGCTACATCAGGGGTTATTTAACATTTTAAACCCATTACAGGGGAGAACATTTTCCAGTGGCCCCCCTCTTAATCGTAACACCAATAAAGCATGCTTATACCATTTGAACTCTTCGATTCTATTGGAACTTTTTGTATTATAAAACTTTACTTATACCTGTAATCTTATTGTTAACACCACAGCTTGCTAACTTAAGTAGCCTACCGCTAGTTATGTTGTCAGTAACTTAGCAATACGTGTACACATTATGACACGCTTGGCACTTTTTGGCAAATCACTAAATTCAATGTTTTAAACTTAAATATATATTTGTTTTTCAGAACTCTCATAAATGCCATGATGACCAAGAGGGTTATGGGTAGATGTGGGAAACAGACATTTTCCCAGTCTCTGCTTTGCCAGATCATCTGTGGTGCAATTTAAAATGTTCATTTATAATATGAGCGGGAGGATAACTCTTATGGGTTCTTCAATTTGTGTCAATTTCAAATGTGTTGTGTGTGATAATTCAGGCTCTGCTTATCAAAATTACATGAAAGTTCAACAAGAGGTCCCAAATTATAATACGTCATAAGTGATGTTACATCATGACTTAATAGCTGTCTTTAATTCAGTATATTTTACCTTTGCCATTTTTTGTGTGAAGTGAGTAGTATATAGTCCTGATTTCACATGCAGTATGGAAAAATCACCCTAGATCAGCTGTTGTCTTTCATCTAGCCATCCAATTTTCCCAAAGAACAGAAATCCCTGACTAAAGTCCTCAGAGGAACTCAGAGAAGAGGTTGGAGTGCTCACAGGACACGTACCACTCTGTTGAAAACACAGCACTGATTCGGGCCGCTCCTAGTGCATAGGAGACATGTATGCACCCGGTGCTCTCATCTGTAGTCTATCCACAAATGTGCACAGATGTTTCATCACAAAACAAAAAAGAGGCCATAAAACCAATTGGACCAAAACCCATAGCACACACGACCTTACACAAGCCTCGCAATCGGTTCTCTCCTGAAAAGCCAGCAGGGAGTTTCTCAAACTATTTCTATTAGGAGTCTGGGCTTTGTCTCTCTAACAACATCTGTTGTGAAAAAGGAGTTGGTGAAAGAACTAAGGCAAGGCCTCAGATACGGGGCCTCGCTACCAGGGTTACTGAACGATTCTGCTTATGAGCGGCGACTACACCACCTGGTCACCTCAGGTCTCACACACATCAAACACATCCTGTTGCTAAGGGGTTTTTGGGCGGAGATCCTGCACCTGACTTCCTTCACACCATGTCCCATTCAGTCTCAGGAGGGCAGGAGGGGAGGCTGTGCCAAGGGCTTGTTTTAAATGTCTGTAACTGGCTAAAGGTTAACAGCAGGAATGCCCACACTTGTTACAAATGAGGATCAATCATGGGAAAAGTATGAGTTCTAAATGGGAAGTTGGGAAGTCATGTGCTTAGGGATTTTAAACTGGATAACTCACTTGATCTTGCTATTCTTGTCAGAGAAATCCGCAGTTATTTCCTTCATCTGAGCTAAGCCAGCAGATAGAGGGATATGGAGCATAAGCCGACAAGATTAATACGAAGAGGTGAAACTTAAAAGTGAAATTACACCGCTGCTGTGTGGCTTATGGCAGCCACAGCTCTTCCACAACTCTGGATTCCAAACCTCTGAGATTCCAGGGAGGTATTAGGTGACTCTAACCGGAAATCCCCTCTCTGTGACCGCTGGCGTTTGTTTTCCTTAGCTGAGCTCCGAGATGGGTGGCATTGTGGGCCCGGGCCTAACTCATTCTGTCTCTCCCACTTCCAGATGCCCAGGAGGGAATCGTTAGAGATGCCTTCATGCCCGGCTGGCATCGTGTGGATCGGGTCCAGATTCTAACATGCTGGGCTGTCTGGTTACAGTTTACATTCCTTCCTCCCTTGCTCCCTCCCTTCCTCCATCCCTCCCTCTCCCTTTTCCATCTGGCCCTGCGGCCAAGGCTGTACCACCGAAAAACGAGGCTCACCATTCTCTGTGGCTGAGAGGCTGAAAGACCTTCCTGCATAATTACAAACAGACACATATTCACGATTTAGGCAAATTGGTGATCTCACACCTTTTGCTCTGCAGGCCGCCTCACTGTTCCTCAGGAGTGAGCCAAGGGGCAGGCACATTCAAGAGGCGTATATGACTGAGAGTTTGGGCTGGGTTCCTGGTCGGACGGCATATTCGGAGGGGAACAAATCTTTTTTCAATCAAGGCAAAGGGCAAACTCTGTGTGGTAGTAATAGTGACTTGTTTTTCCCTTTTATAACGGCCTACATTGACAGAGAACAAGATATACAGACAGGGAAATGAGCCAGTGTGGAGGAAGCACAAGTGAAAAGTGTGCAACAAACGTGCAAAGGGAAAACAAGAAAGGAGAGGGAAGGAGCTGGTTGGGGAAAAAAAGAAAAAAGAGTGGGGAAAAACATCTTGAGCTGGAAGCGTTCCTTTATCCTGGCCAATCTCGGCTGCACCTGTGATGACAACCCCTTGTGTGCAGTGCAGTGATTGTGTAACCTGGAATGAAAGGAGGGGGAGGCTGTGGATGGTGTAAGGGGCTACAGAAGGGGGAGAAAATGACATAAAGCGTTTCCCCGACTTGTAAATCCATGACAAGACCCAGACAGTCACCCTGAACCCCCCCCCACCCAGTGTCCCCCTGCAGGGAAGGGATGGGAGAAAGAAGGAAGGTCCAACACGCTCCCTCCCTACTCCTGTTACCCATATTCCCCCTTCCAGCCCCTCTCTTACCCTCCACACACACACATTATGTGGGGCAGTGCGTTTCTTCCATTCCACACAAGCTGTTGTTTTAAATCATAATAGTAACCAGACTGTAATCACATTATTGCACACATGGTGATTTTGACAAGTGGTGGGAGTCATGTGCTGAAGCTTTGGCAGGGTTAGCACACCATTCTCCCAGCTGTGAGCTCCCCCCCCACAGACACACACACACACACAGATTTCCACACTCCACCTCCATCACTACCCCCCTCCCAGGCAATATGTTGCTCTGCTCCGTTCCACTGTAACCTGCATGCATTAGTGCAGCCTGATCTAAATCAGATTTCTGTAAATTGCAGTTACACATGTGCCTTGAGACTGTCCTAGCCGGAAAAAAAGAAAGCATTGGTTGTTTTGTTCAAACACATAAAAGGGCTTATGTTAACGTTTTCCTGACAAGCGTCCTCTTGTGGTCGTGCAGATAACGACTGTTCTCTCTCAGGAGCAAAGGCAGAAATATACCATTATAAAGTTTTTTTTAATTGCTGTAAAACCTATTGAAGAAAAACTATGGTTTGTTTCAACTTGGGAGTGCAACTTGGTCCATGTGCAAGAAACATGAAGAGCCGTTAGACAATGATACAGGTGGTAAACAAGCTAAAAATAGTAACGATTTTCTCTGAAAACATCCATCGCAATTTCCACACCGACATCTGGCTTAAACTAATTATAAAATACTTGTGGATTTCCAGTGCAATAAGGACTTATTAGCGATACAGGTGCACTCGCATTCTGTTTTGTGCCATATTTTTGGTGGTGGAAGCTACAAAAGTAAAATCAGTTAAGTGCTAGGGATGAAACACAGACTGTATATTGTTGTGTCAGAAGTGTGACAGTGCACACCTGTGCCTTAGACACTGGACCCGTGACACAGAAATAAAATAGTGGATGTAAGAATCTGGAGAACAAATCTGTTTTTTTTTTTGGTGTAATGAGACTCGCATTTTATCTCCTACCGGCAGTCAGTGTTGTTTTCTATTAATCATGACCACAATCTTTCCTAAACCCAACCAAATCTTAATCATTGCAGTGGCAGAATAGAAAACACTCATTTATGGGTTGTTTTGGAGGGCCGCGACACACAGCCTATTGAGTCACTTAGATATGAGATCTTGTTTTGAGCTCTTTTGTAAAAGCCTCGCAACATGTTGTCTGTTATAATGTTGAGTGATTGCAACATCATTCAATCAGACAGCAACTTTATGTGGATGCATCCAAGCATGCTTTTGTTTGTGCCCACACACGAGGCACTGTGAGTGACTCTGTTTGTCCAGGTCCTCAGATCACCGAGGCTGGGCTTGAAGCAGGTGAAACAACCACAGAGCCCTTCACCACGCCCGGGGGATAACGTGAGAGGGACCAAGGGTCGAACCCGGAGCACGGCCCTTATTCTGTCCCATCTTTTTCTTTAATTTCTTCTGAGGTGTGGCTGCGCTCTCCACCGCACCGCTAACAAGATCAGGCTGCGGGCTGGGCCTCATCCAGCTGGCTCTTTGTGTGTGTGTTTGGAACGGACTAGGTTATTGAAAATAGTTGTAAGAGAAACTTTACAGCATCGTGTGTGAGAGAATTGGGGGAGAGAAACTACCAAAATAATGGCTTACCCAATCTTTCCACAGTTTAAATACGAATCAGGCGGTGGGCAAACTGTTCAAAGTCAGAGAGGAAGAATGACGGAGGGTAAATTGATGATATCCACCACAATTTCCCTAAAACATTTAGTTAACAAGGGGGATAAATTTAATCATTTATACTAACAAGGGCACGGTATTCTCCTTGATCCGTCCTCCATCCTGAAACAAGCAAGCCAAATATTTTGAAAATAAAGACATTTGAAATGATCAATAGCCCAGTCTGACAGACAGACAAGGAGTCAACACAAATGCATGAAAGCATAAACACAGACTTTGCTTTCGCCGGTGAGATGTACAACAGAGCTTTGCTGTCCCTGACTTTTACTCACTGTGCCATTGTGGTCTCTGATTTATAGCGGAAGAAAAAATTGAGAGAGAACATTTCTCTCTAAACAAAGAAAGCAGATGTACTTTATAAACCCACTGCACTAAAAAACATACCGTCCTCTCAGTTGTTAGGGGTTTTTGCTTGACACGTCAGAAACATTTTGTGCAGCTCCAAGTGCTTAGATGTTCAGACCCCCATTTTTAAAAGCTTGCAGGTTGCCTCCTTTTCGAGGACGGTGGTCCAAACAGCAGATAATACTCAGAGCAGAGGAATCTCTGGTATGGTTTTGTTTAACTTTGTCTCCAGGGAGAAATATATTGTGACGATCCTTGGAAATATGATGCCCATATTTTCCTCCTATCTGGAATAACCCAAAGTGAGGCCATCACTCCATCAAATTTTAAGGACCGGAACGAGATAGTCACGGTTTGTAGCAGAATGATGGGAATGGTTGTAGATTGTTAGCATTTTTAACCCTCACAGGCTGTTATCTGGTCTCCAACATGCTGGAATGGCACTGTGCATGCTGCTAATCTCAGATGCTATAAAGTTAAAGCTGGTAAGAGGGATAAGAACATGAGGTGTCAGGACAACTTCTTCTCCTCTACACATGTGGGTATCTTAACATTTCATCCAAGCAAACATTACAAATATAAATAATGCATGTGTGCGCTTTTATGTGCACAGAATTGTTGTCCTTAGCTGAATTTATAAATAAAAATGCAAAAAGTTGCAAGGAAGACGTGTGTGTGTGTGTGCTGCATTCAAGTAAGAGTACACCTGAATTTTAAAAAACAAATCTCTCCGTCTATGAAATGAGAGAAAAAACAATGGCTTTGGAAAACATGTGTTTCATTGGTTTCGTATTTGCCTGTTTTGTATTTGCGGGTGAATTTATTTCACATGAAGGAGAGCCAAGGAGAGAGCCTAGGAGAATATGCCAGGCCCCAGTTAGTATGCAGGCTATAATTTCTGCTTCCTTTGAAGTCTATGTATGTGTGTGTTGAGTGTGTATGTGTGTGTCCATTTTGGTGTTGGGGTATGTAGCGTGGCTGCTGTAAAACGTACTTACGTTAGAGTAAGGGAATTCTGGAAAGATACAATAAAGATTATTTGTGTCTAACTAATTGTGTTTAGTTTTACTAACTTCAAGATTTCAGTGAAGTATCGGGCAACTTTGTAGTTAGATAGGCTGAAAGGGTAACAATACATATATCCTATACAAAAAAAAGTTACCATAGAAACGGAGTATCAACATCATATGCTTCACAAAGGGGGGTATTATGGTGTATTGCATTTGATTGTAAGGTACACTGGGATGGTCATGATTCACCTTGTGTGTGTGTGTGTTGTATGTGTGTGTGTGTGTGTGTCTGTACGCATTTTCCATTTTGTCATGTCAATAAAGCACACATTGAACTGAAATGAACTGAATTGAAAAGCAGGCTGTAAATAATGCTAAAAAAACAAGAAAAAGCACTCAAAAAACACTCACGTCCTCCACAGTCAGCAGCAGCAAAACTACTTGAGCAGATGGGCCGGTTCTTCCTGTCTGCAGCCACTCAGCCTGTGATGATGGAACCAAAATCTCTGCTCTCAGCACCCCAGAGATAGAGGTGCATAACGGGGGCAGAGTTAAAGTGTGTGAGGAACAAATATGCATGACTCAGGCCATGTCCTATGAAAGCTCACTAAATTTAAAAGCTCATGTTTTCCTCTATATTTTGGCGTTCCGTCTACGTTAGGCAATTGTTCGCACCCAATAAATTTGTTTTTGGAAAACGCCACATGCAGTCGGGTGCTTTGTTGTTTTAGTTGAGAATTATGTCAGTGTGAACACATAAAGTGTGTGTTTGGCAATACCGAAAACAGAAAAGGGGATTATCGGGAGATTTCTAAACTGACACCAAGCAGCGTAGCTGGGCTGTGTCCTCCTGCTCCTGTCCAGATAAAGGTACTTTCAGTCAGAGAGTGGTTGCTGACAGAAAGTAAACATGACCGCTGCCTTCTGAGTTGATGATTGTTAATCTTTTTTCAACTTGCCGCTGCAACTCATCATTTGTCCATGACAACCGGAACAAACCAAGAACTACTTTTACTGATATATGTGTTCCCTATGAGGGGTTCTCAACCTTTTGTAATTCAAGACCCACTTTGGATTGTTATACAATTTATAGAGGACCACCTTCCCAAAAAAAATAAAAATATGATGAAATGAATATGTGTTATGCGTGTTGTCAGCTATAATGACCAAATTAAATATTCTGCTTATCCTCACCCATCACTGCCTGCCTTTACGGATCCACATTTAACGTATTAAGGATCATATTTTCTCACCACAAGCTTTATAACTTTTACTGGTGCAGGGTCTTCTCCCACATCTCTTTTTCATTTTGCTAACAGCTAACAGTTGCAAAACACTTGTGTCTTTGCCTGATTATGTGTCATGATGTGACAGGGTGATATTCAGACGCTTGTTTGTTATTTATGTGAATTCTTGGATTAATATTAATATTAATTCTAAGCATTTGCCAGTACCACGCTGCCCACTAGACAGCACACTGAGGCCCACCAGTCTGCCCTGGCCCAGTAGTCGAGATAGCTGCCCTATACATTATAGAAAAATGGACTCAAAGTTTGTTTATCATACCTGGGTCGATAAATAATGCTTACAGTAGTAGTTCATCATGTGTCAGAATTAATGAAGCATGGACCCAAAGCAGGAGACTAAAGGCAAAAAGAAACTTCACGGTTTGGTGCAGGTAAGGCAGAATGATGATCTCATAACAAAATCAAGGATTCAACAAAGATGGAACTGAAAACTAGGACTTAAATACAATAAAACTAAATTGTAGATGAGCAGACAAGCTTAGGTGAAGGGAATGAGGTGATTAGGGAACCGGCAGGAAGCTGATTGGCTGGAAATTACTAACAAGGTTGATTAAAAGGAGTGTGCAGAAGGGCAAGGCAGAAAGAAAACCCAAAACACAGACTCAGTCCAGAACAACTCAGTCCAGTCCCAAAAATCTCAGGCAAATAAACACAGAGCCAAACAGTGACATAATTTCATATTATTAACCATTTTCTCTATTATAAGCTACAGCCCCCTTTAATGGGCTACATGAGGAGTTTAGAGAAGATGCATAGTAGCAACCTATAGTGTGGTGGAGATGCTGTCTGCTGCCATCCATTCACAAACAGAACATGGACCTGTTCGGGCATTTACGTGTCTTGGGCGATCCGATAACAAGTGGACAGCTCTAAGTACAGGTGTGAAGGCATAACAGATACATTGAGGATGCATTAAGATCTGATTGCTCAGAACCCATTCAGAAGTAGAAATAGAATATTTGCAGTTTGCATCTGGTTGAAATTAATATAATATATATATATAAATATTTAAACACTTGAAGGTTTATTCATTACTATACCACATGTCATGCAAGAGAGCCAATAAAACAATTGTAATGGTCAAAGTTGTTATATTTACATTTAAGATGTGTTGATTGATTCACGACGTCGACTAATGCATTAAGTTACATGCAAGAAAACATTCCACCTTAAAAGTTGGCTGTGCGTTAGCCTTTTGCACTGTGAACTGAATTCTTTTTCCTTAGTCTACAGCTAGCCAACTGCTTAGTTTGCCCTGCACAAGTACTTAAATGAAATTAAAACACAAACTGGTTCAAAACAGAAACGCATTTGGTTGCTCAAGGCACATGTGGAGATGCATTCTAAAGCCAGTTGGGAACTGAGCTGTCCACTTGTGACTGGATCGCCCAAGATGCATGTTAATGCCAGGTCTGAACAGGGCCCATGCTGCAGACTGAATGGTGACCACATGCATATTTGAAAGTAGTTTACTGACTTTTATTCACTTTTTCTTTCCAACTGAAAGAAAAAAAATTGATTTAGATGTTTAATTGTTGTTTTGGTATTTAAGTTTGGGCAGAGAACTTGTAAAAAACAACTTGAAAATGCTGGTTTGGTAGGAAGGCATTTTCTCCTGTTAATGACTTTCCCAGATTTATCCACCTCAGTGTGGATGTGGCCTCAGTGACTATTTACTTACTCACTCGTCTTACTAACTTACAGCCCCTTGAATACTCATCCAATTAATTATATTTTGTTGTTGTGGCTTTAGGATTTCACAAGACTTTAAAATAAATAAAGGGAGCACTTGTAATGGGGAAAACACTTAATTGGAAACCATACCATCCTAAAAAACAAAACAAAAAGAATTCAACATTCAGGAGTGAGAGGGGGAGCATGTCATTAGTTAATGCTTCCTGCTGAGTGACACTGAACAGACAAAACCTTGAACTGGGAACATCAAAGCGAAGTCAATTAAGGGAGCTATTCTGTCCAAACAGTGGGTACCGAAAAGAAAAAAATGAGAAAGTCTCTGTGTTGCGGGAAACGCAGTGGCTTGTCAAGGTGACTCATAGAGAAAATGGACCCACAGAGTGAGTCAAAAACACTAATTGTCTCACTCACAAATGTAAGTGACTCACATCTTAGGAACTCTACTTGACCCTGAGAGGGAAGCCACTGCTACATGCCATTGGTAGTAACTTGTTTCTAGATAGCAAGTTGTTTTTTAAATGATCCCAGATTTCCACCGGATCCATGACACATTTATAGGGTAACGACAGATACATGCACATCCTTCAATGCCAGCATGAAGGGTGTGAGTCACAGGAGGACTTTCAGGAGGAGGGCTTTATTTATGAAAATAATTTACAAAATTAGTTAGGAAGTTTAAGGACCATAAAAGAGGTCGTACAAGCACAACTTATATCAGGGTATGCTTACTTAACATAAATTGAATAAAACTGAACAGACTAACTGACTTAACATACTAGACAACACAAGGGAAACACATATAATGGCGAAACCAACCATTTTTCAATAATGGCAAACACTACCACCTAAACTACAATTAAAACAACAAAGGTATATCGGCCCATCAGTATATTTGTTTTTGCAATTAACCAAAATAAAAGCACCAGAAATAAACTAAAACTCTCAAGTAGAAATCCCAATCCCCCCCTTATGTGTTGGCACTTGGTGCATTCTGATCAACCACTTCCTGTATTTAGCAGCTGTGCTTTAGGGGGTGCATCTTTTGCTCCAGCCTGACAGGATGTCCCTCCAGCAGCAGCACCTTCACCACTGGTAACTTTTAAATTACAGTGACTCAGTGCAGACTTAAAAAGACAAAAGATAGTCACACTAAAGACAGACGTTAGTGTGACTGTACAGAAGTTACCTACATGTTTTCCTACAAAAAAACTATTGAACTGCCAAAAATATTAAACTATTAGTTAGATACATGAAAGTCAAGAGGTCAACAACCTCAATGAGCAGATGTGTGGCAGCAGATGTGGGCATCACAAGGATCCATCAGGGATTAGTGCCAAGAACAACTTGCTAATGAGGATTTCTTCTATTTTTGACGGATAAACTATCATCACAGGGGTCCTCTGTTTCTCTTTAAAACTTTCAGCCACATCTCATTTCATGCGAAAGACTGATCAAGTGACTGTTATTCCATCTGTAGGTTGCGTGATAACAACAAACCATCTCCATGCAAGCTGAGTAAACCCGCTCCATTGAGGAAGGCCACAAGATCCAGTTGAAAACTTTGAAAAAAACAAGTATGTGGGCCTTGTGTTAATAACATTTGTCAAAATGCTATTTCTAAAATTATTGTTGCATTTTATTATTAGTATAAGTAACATGGGTAAAGACAGAAAGAGAAGAAATGTACAAATAGTACCCCGACAGATTACAATAAAAAAAAAAATCATACAATCACATTAAAACCAAAACATTTTGGTAATTTGGTGCAGTGTCAAATACACTGGTTTGCCAATACGCACGCTCATGCAGGCAGTTTTACAATGCATTAAACCTTTGAATACATTTCTCTGATTAGCATCATTAGTTGAGTGATTTTTATCAGCTCATGTTTGGTCTTCATGGGATTTAAATTCCAGGGTTGAGATTTAAACAGAGCATTAAGTAAAAGCATCTACTCTTCCTAAGGTGTTTTCAAAAACAAAAATAACGTTCCGATTCAAAGCGGATCTTTTCACTTATGTTTTGCCCCGTTCCCCAGCCTCACAATAACACCCACCTGCCCCATCGCATGTTTGATATCTTGAATCTGCATATCTGTAATCTCCTGAGGTTTGCAACATCACCTTTGAGCAGGCCTATCATGGCAGGACTCAGCGTTGTCTGATCTTGTGAGCTGTGGACATGTCCGCCCTCTGGCCCACATGTGAAGATAGCTGTTCAGTACGAGTCCAGATAGTGGCCCCTGAGCTGTGAAACCCCACGCTTGGCAGGATGCATGGCTGCAGCGATAACTCACCTGTGTACTGATAGAAGGGGAGACAATGTCCCAAACAGATTAAAGGCGAGCTGATTGCAAAACGAGATGCATAGTTTTGCTCTGAGGATAAACACGATGGAAAAATTCTAAACAAGCCAGATGAAAGAGGCTATTGGATGTTTTTTTATCTCACTGTCTTTGATTCATTTCTGGATTTGTGTGTGAACATGAGCGCATGCACATGCTTGTCATTTATACATAATATCAGGGTCTATTCATGTTTGGTTTGGAAATCCTAAATAGCCAAAAGAAAAACATTCAAGACTCATTCAATCTTTTTTCCACAGTTCAACTTCAGAACCGCAATGTCAGTGGCACATTTTCAAAACCACATTCTGACATGATATAAAACACTGAAATGTCAACATTGATAGAAGATGGGAGCGGAGCAGCTGAAAGTCTGATCTCAATCTTCTCGTTTTCTCTCCTCTCCTCTCTCTCCAACCTTCAGGATGTGTTGTCACGTAACGGTCTTTACAGTCTGCTGGCAAAAATGTCCTTTCCAAGGCCTATCTCTCTCATCCTGTCAGTGCAGGCAGGAGATAGTGCACCTTATCTCTGACAACAGGGAGTGTGTGATGTGTTTGTGCAGAATGATGTGTGAATATTTTTGTTTATCTCGACGATAGATAAACTCCAGTTGTCTTCTCTGACGTTCGTCTGACAAAAGTTCAAGTTGGTGTCTACAGGTGTCAGGGTTGTGTATCGCATGCGAGATTCTTTCTGATTAAAGGAAAACTTCGGTATTTTTCAGCCTGGACCCCCGTGTTTTTGTGTGTAAGTGACTATTAGCAGTAGTAGCTAAACGGGCTGTAATGTCATCCTATCGGGGCAATTTCTCACCGTCTTGCTTGTGCAGTAAAAGCGCTTGTTTTTCCATTGAAAGGTTGAGTTTGTAATTAGAAAATGTCTAACAACATTACAGGAAGTACCCAACAGAGGCATTAAATGTTTTTCTTATTGTGTCCCAAAAAATCTTACTCGAAGAAGGCTCGTTATGAAATCACATGTCACATCCTCATTGTCAAGATCAGCTAAACATTCAGCCATCACGTTGAAAAGCTTTTAGATAACACTTTACTAAGCTTTCTGTTCTCCCTCACAACAAACTCTGACAACACCAGCACACTTCTCTCTATCTCTGAATCAATGTTTCAGTTGTTTTCTGGCAACAAGTCACTTGACTCATTAACAAAAAGAAAGCACAAGACAAAGAGAAATGTTTTATTCAGTCATTTCCATAAATTTGTCAGACACTTATGAAAACAATACATTGCTTAAAACTAAACAAAAAACAATGAATTAATCCTACCATGTGTTGCCTGTGCAGCCAAAGCCTGATAGACCTGCACTGCTGTCCAAAAAACTATTTTTAAACGCATAAATAAGCCACAACACAACTATTGTCAAAACTACTGAAGTAAGATCCCAGTAGTGACTTCCCTTATCACATAATTGCAAAACTGTTCTTAATTTTACTATTTTCGTTCTTTACTTTAATGCTTCCCTAGATTAAATGTGACATCTGCAAGAAGACAAACAAATAACACAGAACAAACTGACAATTTTAATTTCACAACATCCTCCTCAGAGTTAAACCATTCACTGGTTGCACATGCACTTAAATTTACTTGAGGTCATTCAATGAGTTAAAGGAATATGTCAGCTCCACCCTTGCAGTTAACATGACTTTTATGGTATTTAACATAACGCAAACCATGATTGCACAATATGTCGTGACATCATTGTCCACAGGCAGGGGACTTGCAGTTTTAATGACATTACAAAGTCATGCAGCCGTTATGAAGGGCAAATCTTCGTGGAGGTAGCCTCGCCGCAGGTCTAACCACTGCCGGAAAAAACTCAACGAGTTACTGTAAAAAGCTTCAAGTTTAATATGTGAATGTTGCCACACACATGAGGTTAGCACAGCTCCTAGGGTGGCTCGAAGGACTTTGCTAAATCTCATAAAAAGAGGCAGCCAAATAAACAGCTCTGAACCAATGCACAAACAAACAAACAGATTCCTATTAAGAAAGGAATTAAGGAAACTAGCTAAATGACTGCAGCCTCTGCGGAGGAGAGAAGCATGCTAGCCAAGCCTGCCTGAGCCCTCAGAGAGTGTCTCTGTGCATCTGAGAGTGTTTATGGACTGGCTCTAAGTGGAAGTCATTATGGGACGTTTGAGTACACTTGCGCTGATAGCAACGGTTCTGGGTCCACCCAAGGCTCCGAACGTAGGTGGTCCGGACCACGGAGAAGGATGAGCGACAGAAGGAAGGAGAGAGAGAGAGGGAGAGAGAGGGAGATGGCAGGCAGCAGAGAGAACACAGAAACTAAGAGAGGAGAAGGAGAGAGAACCAGAAAGTTTGGCCTCCACCCTTCCTCTACCATTTGCCTCTTCTGCAGATGTGGTCGTAGGAAGGGGAGGGAAAAAATCTCCATAAAGTTATAATTATCCACATGAATGCTGACCAAATTGCTGCAAACAGACACGTATGCACAAACACATGCAGGTTACACACTCAGTGCATACTGTTTTGCAATGAATGCGTGTACCTTTGCATATCTTTTTAAAAGTAAACATAAAGCCCTTATGTATATGTAGAGATTGTGCAATATATATATCATTAAAGTACAATGAAGCTGAGATAAATTTAAAACACACAACCAGAGGAAAGGCAAACTTCAGACCCCACAGTGCCTTGAGGCAAAAGTCCATCTAAAGTTCTTGTGCATTATGAGAAAAACCTGCTATTTCTGACGTTGCTGGGTGGAGACAGTGTGCAGCACACCGCTCTGATGCAGGCAGCGACCGTTTCATGAGCGGTTACAATCTGTTTACTATTGCATGCCGACAACTGGTTTGTATCAGCTAAGTTTACTTAACAGTATATTTCACCTCAGGACGTTCGGAGAGATAACCAAATAAACCTTTCAAGGCAGGAATGTTCCCTGGAGCTGCCAGGTTCAAAGTGAAGCCCTCCACAGCCCCTGAGCAGTGCGCGGTGGGTGCCTGCACTCAGGGTGGACATGTTTTACTGAGGTCTCACTGGTCACTGAGACATGGCGGCACAATGGGGAACAGGAAGTACATTTAGCATTGAAAGATGTGCATAAAGGTGTTGGGATGGAGGATGACTTTGACATGTGGGGTGGCCGGCGGTGGTGGAAGGAGGATACAGCAGCAAACCCTGCTTTGACACTTCGTCCAGAAGAGCAAACTGAGAATTCAAACATCGTCTCTCAGATGTTCCACTTCCTCTTGTAAATTGCAGGAATTCTTTCATGTTACAAGTGCTTTTGTTTTATGGCCACGGCCCCGGAGAGTGGCTCAGCAGAGCCCCGCAGCTCGCAAAATCTAGACCCGGATGGTTGCCACAGGATTTGAGACTGGATTTGTGTGTGTGTGTGTGTGTGTGTGTGTGTGTGTGTGTGTGTGTGTGTGTGTGTGTGTGTGTGTGTGTGTGTGTGTGTGTGTGTGAATTGATGAAGGGTGTAAAAGGAGAAAGACAGAGGGAGGAGGTGCGTGGGTTTATATCCCTTCCTCGCTTGCCGCACCAGTCATCACTTTGTTGTCCCAGCTGCAGACTTAATCGCAGTGTGGTGCATGCACACCGTGAAGAATTCCTGGATTGAGGTGGCACAGCCCAAACTTCCTTGGAACATGGGCTACTTCCTCTTACGCCTGGTCTGCGTGTACTGTGACTGTGACAGGACTCTGAGGTTGGCTCAGTCACTCCCCAAACACATCACCTCCTGCCCGTTCATACCAATGATAGGGTGCCCTGGCACCCAGACTGTGACGTCATACTATGACACACAGGAAAGGATGAACCTCGTCTGGCCTTGGCAAACGGTCGTCTGGGTCCCCAGACCATCTAATTAGGATTGCATAAACATGCGTCAACGTGACGACAACCCTGAACCACCAAGCAGGCGGAGCTGATACCAGCTGCTCTCTCAAGAGAATCCAAAGATGGAGACATTCAGAATTTTTCTCTCTGATTTGTGTTTCAGTAAAATCCATAAAACCAATAATAAGGGGACACTGCTTGTGATTTGAAGTGTGATATCAGACACCAATCTGCATAGTATCCAAATATGTCACACAACAAAGCTCTCTCAGACTTTTGGAATTTCCTAAACTTACTGACCTCGTAAGTCCTTTTGTGTTTTGGCGTCTTCCCGATTGAATCCATCATATGTCCCGCAGACAGCTAAGGCCAGATAACTGCCAGATGGTGTATCTATTTGCTCCTGTTTAACTCTAGTCTCTACACCAGATAGATGGATACCGGGCCGGCAGAAAGACGGACTTTGGCAGAGCACCTAAAGAAATTGCTCTCTGAGGCTTGAATGCATTCGGGTTCAGAGAAAATGGGAGCTTGATTCAGGTCCATGCTGACAGGCGCGTCTGTGTCAAAGGTGATCTCAGGGCAGGCTGACGTATGGTCTGGTCTACCACTCTTCTTTTCCCTGTTGGACTGTGCTGTTCTCTCCCCCCCCGTGTTGCTCTCTTGTTTCTCCTTCTGTGTGCCTTTACTCAGCGGGGGAGCATTCAGAAACGAAGGGCAGTAACAAACTTCCAAAATAGCTATGATTGATCTTTCAACCAAGCCATTTGTTAAACGGCTTGGAAGGAATATGGTGTGTGTGCGTGCGTGCGTGTGTGCGTGTGTTGGGCTGTAGAAATATGTACTGTCTATTTGTCCATGTGTAAGTGTGTAAGTGTGTAAGACAGTTGTGTTGTTGCCGTGTGTGTCTACCTGGCCGGCTATGTGCAAGAGGCTGGGTGCTGGAATCCATCCACTGCCAACTTTCCAAACACAATAAATCTTAACAGGTGTTTCAATATGTCGACTGCTGTAACATGAAGGCGGGACGCTTGCCAGGCCATTTCTTTCCACTCCTGCCGCTAAATCAAAAAACAAAAAGGCCAGGATGAAATCAAGATGTTAAAGATGATGCCTTAAAAGGCTGCCACCTGCTCTGATTGTCTCATAAGTTTAAACTACAGGGCCAAAAAGCAAAAATTCAACAGATAAATCAACAGACTACTCTTTGAACGAAGTAGCTACAACCTAATTTGACAGTTTGCTGCCCTTCTGCAAGGACTCAAAAGAAATCCTTAGCAAACTCACCGAGCAACGAAACCTGTTTGTATTTTCGTGGTTGAATGATGCGCAGTGATGACTCATGTGCTTTTTTTCATTGTGGACAGAGAGCAAAATATAAAAGACACAAATGATCTATTGACCTGTGATCTTGCAACCTGTGGTGTTGAAAGATATCTCTTAGTGCTTGCTGAAGTTTGACACAGTCTTTTATATGGTTTTATTATAGAGTTTGGAACAAGTCTGAAGTAGTGTGAAACAATGGCTGCCTCCAGTAAAATTGGCTTCCCGCACACACCAAAGATTACCACAGAAGTACTGAGATGTTAAATCTATGTCTTCTTTATCTTCTCTTTTTGTCTACACATGTTGGATCCACTGTTGCAGTGTAGCTTTCTTAGCATGGGTGTTGTGGATGTAAATGTTTTCCCAGAAGGACTCTCTGATTTCTGCTACTGCTCAACTCAATATGGGAATGGTAACCAACGCTGAAGATACCATTTAGTTTGGGGCTTCCTGTACTTACTAAACCTGTGCTGATGATGATCACTTTTGTTGTTACTGGAGCATCAATACATTTTTGCAAACACTGAAAACTCTGCTTGGCTATGCTGCTGAATTCTCTACATACTGTTTGATAAAGGTCTTCATGGGAAAGCTTTTTTTAAGACTACAACTACCTGCACCCACAGTATTTTCTGCCTCAGCCACCTGCTGCAATGGGATGAAGACATGACGGGCTATTATTTACAAAGTGTTGCCAAACAGCTTTTTGGCGCAAATGTGGCGAGCTATGGCAGACTAACCATCTCGCCCTATGATCACGCATTACAGCGTAACTGTAAAGCCTACATGTACTGCAGGCCAGACCTTCACTGATGATCTCCTATTTGCACAACACTTAATAAGCTACGCCACAGAGACGAGTTAGGGCAAGTAACACATTTTGAGGTATCATTCAACAAAGCCTGAAACTTTTACTTTTGTAAAAGCTTGTTATACTTTTTATTACAGTTTGACTCTCTCTGTATGATCTTGAGTGAATCATTACCTTTGATTACACCTAAGCAGAACCAATTTAAGAACTAATTTGTTGTGAAGCACCAAAACCTGCCAACTTGTTGAGACATCCATCCATCCATCCGTCTCTCCCTTCTTTCGGATAGCTGGAACACTTTAACAATCTTAAATTGGCCATTGTGCTCTTCAGCTCTTAACAATTTCTCCTTGCTTCTCCCATTAACTCGTCATCAATTGAATTATGTTCCTTACTTTTCAAGCTGTTACCTGCATTTTAAGACCCGAGCAAGACACATTTCCAAATGTCTCCAAACTAACATTCAACTACTTTCTTATAAATCTGTATAATATGTACTTTTGCCTATCATGACCGCTGAAGTGAGTTAAATAAACTTTTGTAAGTTATTCTTAAAGCAAGTTCTATTACCCGACACTGGTATGATGATTCTTTCCCTTCTTTCTCTTAGTCTCTCATTCCCACCTTCTTCCCCTCATCCCTGATTTGATAGCAGCCTGTGCTTGTAAGAGTTACAGTACCCAGCCCATAATGCACTCCAGACGGCCCGACTTCCTAATGACTGGTTGTGCTTCAAGCCTTTCCGGGCACGGCTGTGGCAGCGAGCCTCACACAAACACACACATAAACACAGACACATATAGACACACACACACACACCACGTGTTGACCAGTCGAACGGAGTGCCTTAGTCATGTGTCTGTCACCATCCTTCACCAAAACTGTCACCATGTTTTATACCTGGCCCTATTTAAAGTAAATTCATCATACCACAGCCGGATCCTCTGCTTACCCGGATATATCATTCAAATATCTTTTTGAACTCCTCACCCCCCCCTTGCTGTATCCAATTGAGCGCACCACTAGCCTGGTCTTCATTGGGATCATTTCTTCTTACCTTTTTTCCTCATATTCTTGCAGGACACTAGAACCATAAAAAAAAGTTTCTCTTCCTCGCCTCACGTCTGTTCCAACTCGTTCCTTTAGTGATCCACTATTTCTAGATATAGCTCATTCTGATACCTTCTCTCCGACAGTCCGGAGGACTCTTATGCACCACCTCAGCAGGGGCCTTTTCTGTTGCCAAGGCAACTGGTCTGTTTGTTTGGTGTGACTCTTTTAACTCCATTTTTATCACTGTCTGAAATGTTTAATTCTATGTTTTCACAGTCCTCCTTGTGGATTCTTTGGGTCATGACTGTAGCAATAAAACACTTAAAAGGGGGCAATTTTGAGAATACTATGGTAGGCGACTTGGAAAGTTTTTATAATATTGCATAGATAAAAGTATACGTTCAGGACCAAAGATAGCTACGGACAGAAAAACTGCTTCAAGAAAAGCAGCTATTAGCTATTCCAATTAGCAAGTCCAACAAATTCGCAAAAGTCCATGAAATCCAATCATTTAAGCAAGAATCTAAATTGTAAGTCCTGGGAGCCTTAATTTCTCAGGAAATATTCATAATAATACTCATGCATGTTTGCTGATTAGTTTGCGTGTCTATCACCTGCTCCGTTCCTGGTTTAAGTACTTAGTGAACAAGCTTTTTTTCACATAGGGAGAGGTAATCATATCTGAGGTATATGATCAGTATTCACTTACACAGCCAGGCCGTCCCCCAGGGCTCACGGCTGCAGGCCTTTACTGCTCGGACCATATGTTAATGATCTCACTCTTGAATGCCCCGACGACGTCCACAGCTAAATGTATACAGTTGTGTATGTTCATGCCAAAAACAACAAACAGCCTCTTGACAACCACTCGCAAAGGAGGGAGTGTCACAGTTTATTCAAGCTTAGAGCTAAATCTGGGGGAAAGAGCTGGCTTATTTTCTCTCTACACTGGCTTGGATGTGCAAATACACACAGATACACCAGTGGCTGAAACAATGCCTTTCCGTTACTCAAAAATCCACCCTGGGGTTTTGAAAACGCCGGGCTGCATACGAAGCGATAATAATAGCCCTACCATTACATGTTGACGAGTCTCTTCTTATGGTGACATTTTCTTTCTGACACTAATGCTGTTATTCTTCTCTCTACTTTCCACTGGCCTCCGCCCTTCTTCATCTCCAGGTGGCTCTGCACCCAGCGAGGGCCCCGGCTCTTTCACTGAAATGAACAATGTTGCTTTTGGCTGAAGCCAAAAAACCTCTAATTGTAAGCCAGGTCTCCTATCTTTGTCAGGATACGCAGCTGATGCTGGGTGGCCTCCCCACACAAACATACAGTATTGTGCTCTCACCTGAGGAAGCACGTTCTTTTACTGTTACCAGATTCAAAAACACACACACACACGCACACACACACACACACACACAAAAAGGACAGGTTGTGCTGTTGCATCCTGCCACCAGAGGGTGCAGACAATGTGCCCCCATCACCCCTGGCTTCGGCCCGGGATTCCTTTTTAGGGACCAAAGAATGAGCCTCCGGATGTTGGATCGGCAAAATGATCCAACTACAATGAGCTGTGATAGACTATACACACACACACACACACACACACACACACACACACACACACACACACACACACACACACACACACACACACACACACACACACACACACACATGTTCCACTCATACACAGTCACATGTTTCAAGATATGACTGCATATATCTGCTTGAAGATGCCCCGCAAGATTATGAACCTTTTCAAACAAGCCCTGTCTGTTGTTTTTTTCTCACAGTCCTTCTCTTTTGCTCTCTTGCTCACAAACAAATTGCACTCACACACCTACTCACTGGATGTCTGGGAGAGCAGAAGCAGCCACCCTCGGGTCGCCCTAGGTCTGATTGTGTTCCCTCAACCTGTAAGGACTCTGTTCACTCTTGTGTTCTCCTCCCTGTGCTGCTCTGTGCAGTTTCCAGAACTGCAAATAGATTAAAATATAATTAAATATATGATGTCATTCTGCCTTGGTTTACATCAATGGGATAAACTAAAATGTTTTTTAACACAACCCACAATTTGAATATATTGGTGCTTCTTCGATGCTTTCATGTTAAATCTGCACTTTCCTTAATAGTTTCAGTGAGCTAAACTGCTTTAGGTGACTTAAGTTCTTTGTGTGGAATTATTCAAACCAGATAAACATGGAAAATTCATTAGCCCAGTGAATACTGGTTCAACTGGAGGTAGGGAGGGTAAAAATATTAGGTCTACTGTGTGCTCAATTAGACCTCAGGTCACTCTAGCTTCACTTTTGTTGAATTATTTAAACCTGCATATAAATATGGAAACTTCATCAGTGCAGCGAATACAATATGTCCAGGCACAACTGGAGGCACAGGGAGTAAAAAATATGACACCTACTGTATCTGTTAGGTCAGCAGCAGTTTTCAGTCTGGAGAACTGAGCAATATTTGCGCGTTTTTTTATCTCAAGTCTAAAATTCTTGCTTGCCCAGTGAAATTAAATATACAGTAAAGAAATTTTTGGAAGTTAACAAGCCTAGTCAACACATCTGACATAACATCAAGTTAGCTAACCATGGCACAAAAAAAAAAAAAGAGTTCAGTGTGTGTTTTCAGTGGCCTTGCGATGTTGTAATCAGCTTATCTGGGGACTTTTGACACATTCTGTACAATATGTATTTTTCAATTTTGCCAAAGGGAAAGGTGGAGGGAAAAGTCAGGGGATCGGCAAACTCGGTAGGATTCATCCTCTGGGGACCCTTTGTCTGTATAATAATGTATAGAAATACATTCAATAGTTTTTGAGCTAATACAGTTTGCCAGAACAACATCCATCCATACATCTATAAAGCCAAGCCACTCTGGATATAGTAGGATATCTTGCACGCCTATTTTAGTCTGGATGTAAATAACCTGTGATAGAAATGTTCCCACTCCATTGTACTAATAAGTCTATATTATTAAAGGGCCTTTTTGAATGTTCCAGTTTTCCTATTGTGTGCACCTTATTCACTCTTCCTTTGATATTTTCATAATTTGTTTCACATTTGACTGTCTGTGACCCATGCAAACATCAATGTATGGTTTGTAAGGCTGATGTGTTGTCAGTTTAGGATTTTACCCCAAATAGTCATACAAATGGATAAACACACACAGGAGCACCTTAGTGTCTGTTACACACAACGTCTGCATCCAGCTCATAAACACAATCCAAAGGGCACCAACAACAACAACAATCCTTTCCAGTAGTCTCCTCCACCATCGAATCATGATAACCTTTGGGGCTCTTGTTAGCTCAGAGCAGAACCAGACCGCCACTTTGAAAACACACACACACACACACACACACACACACACACACACACACACACACACACACACACACACACACACACACCACACACACACACATGCATGCACACACCACAAATATCCCACCCCCAGCGTCCCTAACCGTGGCTGACACATCAAAGGGCCGTGTCCGAGGAGGGAAGTCGGGGAGGGTCTGGGGAATCATGGGAGACAAAGGAAGCGATTAAGAGATAAGGATCAGTCTAAGATATGACATTTCATCCTGGGCAGATCCGGTAGACACACTCCATTCAAGGAAGGGTATATAGCAACGGAAGGGAGGAGGGAGAGGAGGAGGAGGAGGGACGGAGCTGCAGGGTCTCTCTCTCTCTCTCTCTCTTTTCCAGCCCTCCTAGCACCTTTTCCCGCTTCCACAGTCTGCCTGTGAACATTGGTGAAGGGTCTGCGGTTCTAAAACTCCCCCAAAGTGGACTCCATTAGTCTTGCATCCTCCAGTCCTGTCAACCCCTCCCTGCTTATACACACACTTAAAAAACGCTGGACAACAGGGCAGTGCAACTTCAAAGGAGAGACATGCTTTGGAGCAACTCCCTCAACTTATGTACAAGAAGCTGCCATCGCTCAGGAACAACAACTCAATCTGCTGCTGCTTTGCTACCTGGTTGTACATTTTCCTCGGCGTCTCTGCCAAAGCAGAGCCAAAGTTCCTCATTTTATTTGCTCTTAAATAGTATTTAGCAACACAAAAGGAGTGAATGCGAAAAAAAACGTCCTCATTGTGGGCCTAATTGCCTCGGGGTCATGTTACAGCTCCGGTTTCACGTTGTTGCTTTCAAACTGTAGCTCCGCAAGCCCAAGGCACAATCCACCTGCCTCTCAGAGAGCCTAACAAAGGGTCAGCGTATGAACACAGAGGGAGTCTGTTAGCAAATAAACACTGAGATCCAACTTCAGGCCGCGCTCCAGCCAAACACCAGCTCTCTTCTCAGATATTTATGCACCTGAAAAGGGAGAAGCTGCCAGTAGCCGAAATAGGCTTCTGTAAGTAACCAGAGCAAAACAATGAGAGGTCACCAGATGACACCATAATATATATCAACTATTGCCATGCTGAAAGGCAAATTAGTGTTTCATAGGGAAGAGAATGATGGAATGAGATGGAGCAGTTGTGCGTTAAAAGCTTTGTGTAATTACAGAAGGCCTTCTTTTTTTTTTTTTTTTTTTTTTACAGCGTCTCAGTTTGCCAGAGGCTTCAGAGGGGAGGAGATTGTTAAATGAACTGAGGGATACTCACTTTACTCGCTGTCTTTAATTTCCTACCATATGTGTAAACAAAGACAGAGATGTGAGAGGAATATGTGACACTTTATGTTGCCACTTGTTTTTACCAGACTGTCTGTAGGGCAATAAATATTCATATGAAAGATGAACTTAAAAGGGCCAAATGATCATTTCTTTTTTCCCCTCAAGTCATTGTATTTAAGTAGATTGTGTATGCGAACCCTCGTGGAAAAGTGTTTATACGCTTGATGAAATAAGTCATAACTGCCAACTGACTCCAAAACCACAAGTTTATTTTAACAGATAATGTTTGGATCCCAGTTTGGTCTTCATCAGGTCAAAATATAATTATTTTTTTTTATAAAAAATACTCTTTCAAGCTACATTACATTCTTAGTTATCTTGGTATCAGTATTGTCTTTAACTGGTAACAGAAGGAAGCACCTGCATTTGTGTTAAGATAATTAAAACCAAAGTTATTACAAAAGAAAAAGACCTTTAATGAAGCCAACCAGTTGCTTTTAAATGAAAATAAGTTGGAAAATGAACTTAACACTCTGTAGTATGTTAGAGGGATGTGTTTACAGTAAGGCGGTGTAGTGCTGGAGGGCCGGCCAGCACACCTGTTCAGTGGGAGATGGGAGGCGGGGGCTCTAAATACAGGCCAGAGGAGCGTCGGGGGGCCGGGCTGTCCAGCAGCCATCTTTTCATTAGCCGTATCTAATGAAACTGCACAGGGCCCGAGGAAGAAAGGCCTACTGCCGGGACACCCTGCCCTGCCCGAAATTACACCAGAGACTCGCCCACAAAAGAAGCATTCCGTCCACACAGCGACACTGGCACTTGACACCAAATTTTAAACCTGCAGGTTGTTTTTTTGACAAGTGGAAATTTCCACTGCGGTCCCTTCCCAGTCGGGGAGGCTTGGTGAGAGAAACGAGTGTCGAGGGGGTTTAATCACAGAGTAACCCCCACTACGCACACACACATACACACTCCCCAGACCCTCCGTTACTGTATTCTTTGTTTGGGAACAGTTGTCAAGATGGAAATATCTGATGCTCTTTCTAATCACTCAGGCACCAATTACTGTTATTAAGCTTTCTTTGAGAGGCCTTCATTGTTTTTCTTCTAACACCACTGACAGACACCAGGGGTGCTAACAGCCTAAACGGCTCAAGCAACAGCAGATTTGTAACTGTTTACTTAAGTGTGCATGTGAGGGAAAGCACACACGCACACACACACACACACACACACACACACACACACACACACACACATACACTGTAAGTCCAAGGAAGCTCAAAGAGGCTGAGAATGACCCAAAAACCCTAACAACTGTCAATCAATAGTTTACGTCTTTGGGCGAGGAACAACAGTGTTTTCTTTGACTTTGATGTAAACAAAGTGGCAATGTAGGGCTGCAACCAAAAAAACCTGTTCATTATGGGTTAATCTGTTGTTTAAAATTCCATTGAATCCACTAATCATTGAAGCAATACAATGTCAGAAAACATTGCATAACTCAGTTTGGACATCTTCAAACATGTCCGATGGCAGAAAATTTTAAACTTTTGTTCGACTCACAACGAAGCAAATGTTTGGCATTTTTGAAAATAACCAGTGCAGGCCAAACTGACCTACTTATTAAAATGGCTTCAGCTCATGAGCCCTTTTGATAACAGTCATTGTTCTGGTTTCTTTAGATTTTTTACTATCAAGAATTCAGAATCCGGCTAAGTGATACTGAACCAAATTCACAGAGACACCAACAAGAAAACATAACTTTTTGTCTAGCTTATCCTTTTTATTTATCAGTTCTGTTTCGTTTGCTCTGCTGTTACACGATCAGCCGTTTCTGCATTAATACAGGGATCTTAAAATGGTTGAGTCATATAATATCATGGCTTTAAAGTGGTGTATAGTTCGTCATCCCAAATAAAACAACATACTTTTAATCCATAAAGGGGTTTTAATCTCTTATTAAAATTATTGTAAATTAGTTTTCTGTCAACTAAAGCGATGCACCTGCTTTTATGATTAATTCACCCGTGTCTGAACCCTGAAGATTAACAATGTCCTGTACTATTACCCATCACTACCTTTGTCTGTGTGTATGCTTGTTGTCCCTGTGACCCAGAGGTCAAAGTATTCCATCGATGACAGCCTTATCCCCTCAAATGCACCGTGGAGCGTCCCGGCTGCCATGTGCTCGCTCCGAGGTGTGCGTGATGAGTGGAGATGAGTCACAGACAGGGGTGAGAGGAGGTGTCACACAGATAACCCCTACAGATGGACAGCGGCAAGGGTCTAAGGTTTCAGACCTGTGTGTGGATGTGCGCACTGTCTTTGTGTAAAAATGATATACCCTGAAAAAAATATAGGAAAGAATGTGTGTGTGTGTGTTTGTGCATGTGTGTGGAAGTATGAGTGGGAGAGTGAAACAAGAGGCTGTGACCTCAAGCAGCTCTGACATGAGCTATCATCACAATAGCCCCTCCTGATTCTCTACCAGACAGAGGAGCAGGACAGAAGAGAGTCCACTAACTCTTTCCAGTTTGGGACTGTGGCAGCGCACAGCGTGACGCATCCTGTCCTCGATACACGGTCAATAAACACTTGTTCTTGTACAGTAGAGTATTCCTGCTGTTTTGTTTTTTCTTTAAGGGTCAGTTCACTCAAACAACATTCGTTTTTAATTCTGGTGGTATCTAGCTTGTGAACAAGTTTTGGTTTTATTTGCAGATGTGTAGAGATGTTAACAACTTTTGCTGCCACCCTTATATGATGGAGGTGAGCAGAATTTCCTTTATGGTGTTCAAACTATTGGATTATGATATTTTAAATGTTCAAGAGCAGCATGCGCTTGTGGAAATAATGTCCCAGTTACTCAGAATGATCCGATGACCTCACTCTGGATAGTTTTCTTTTGAATTTCTTCTGTGGGTATCTCAAAACTTTGGCAACAAACAAATTGTGTGTTACCACCATTATCTGTTAAGGATTTGATTAAAGATTAATAAAATGCTGCTTACTCTAAGCAGAGTATACTTGTGTTTTTTCTCCTCTGATAACTTATTTTGGTTATAATTTAGTTAAACAACAATAGGGGTTGTATGTCTAAAAAAATGGAATAGGCAACATGAGTTTCGGTAAGCATAACTTTGCCAAATGTTTGCTCTTTCCAGCTTTAAAAATTTGAGGATTTGTATCTTGTTTCCATTTTATTCCATTTTAGTTTCACATATAAAACATTTAATGATGAATTGATAAATAAATCAATAGGTAATTACCAACAGTTATGATGCAGATTTGTGACTTACCACCCCTGTCTGCCATTGTGAAACATTAAAGTGGCATTAAGGTGGAGAGACCTCAAATGTATGTAGCACTAGTTGACATAACCAGTTAAAAATGAAAGGAATAGTGTGAATTTTTTTTATCCGAGGATGTACGACTTACTCACAAAAGATCTGCAAGTCTGCAAAACATCATGCAAAAATGAGCCACAGCTCACAAAAACCCTAAAAACATAAAATATTTTAAGCTACAACAAGTAGCAACAAGTTTTTATCATCTTTCTGCTGTTTAATACTTCCGTCAGGTCTCTCAGAAAGTTGGAACAATTTTTTTTGCTTGGTCACAAATCTCATTTTCATTAGTAAAGATGTTCTTAGTATGTGTATATGTGTTTTTATGTCACATGACTTCTACGAAGGCCTGATTTACACGGACACAAACCCATGCATTCAGATCTCTTACATCTGAGGTACGGAGTGCACCCACTCAGAGGAGGCAATGGGAGCGAGGATCATCTTCCTTTGTTCATGCGGAGAGGTTTACTGTCTATAAACACTCGGCTTTTACGGTGGATCGTCCAAATAAAAAGCTTTTTGAAGACTTCACCCAGTCAATTAGTCGAGCAGTGTCAATAGACCCGCTGCATAATGACTCACCTGTAATTGCGTGAGAACGAGCACTTACAGGAGACTGAATGGCACATCACATAGGAATGACAAAGCCCTCGATCTGTTTTTAAGGACTCATTCTGTAATTGACCCCAACCCCCCTCCTGGATCCCTTCACACTCACACGAGTGTGATTTGTCTATCTATTTCCTGAGGTTCTTATAATCACATGGCTGATGACACTTGGTGAGCCGAACACAAACTTTAAGGGCTCGACTGGAGGTGGGCTGGTGGACTAAATGGCAGGCTCACTGGGTGTGCTTAGCGTATGTCAACGTCCCTCTCTGGGCCTTTTAATAAACACGCTTTGTGCAGGGCAGTGGGATAATGAACGGGCTAGACAATTACCATAACTGGCTGATGTTATCTCGACTTCAGGGGGAGATCAGTTGAAATGTTGTAATTGCACTGTCAAGCTGCCGAAAAGACACCCCCCACCCCGTTCTTCTTCCCGAACACACACATACATATATTACCCCCCCCCCCCCCCCCCCCCCCCCAGCCCTTCCCCTTTGCCTTCAGCCACTTCAAAATGAAATTCTTCACCGTCTTCTCCTCCTTTAGCAGTCTCCCTCATTTTGACGCTATGCAGGCATCAAAGAGAAGCCCAGCAGCCATTAGAGGGCCCGAGGGCCTGCGCATGCTCCAGTAGGAAAAAAAATGAACAAACCTGACTTGTCATTAAAATGAATCACCTAAAGTTTTAACTTTTTCTTATTGGACACAACATATCACTTAAGAAATGGTTAAAAAAAAACATATTTTCTATTTTTGACCAATTTACCAGAATTTGTAGTTAAAAAAATAGCTTTGTAATTATTTAGATCTGGGTTCTGTGCAGTCATGATGATGTACAGGGCACTCTCTGCGAAACAATGCACAGCCAGCGTCCCCCAGCAGTTCAAAGGAGTCCCTCTCTCTAAACATTATCATATAATTTGGGCCAGCCGTCAGCTTGTAAATAAGTGATGTAGAAGCCTATTGTGTGATGGGGCACAGGTTGGAGACAGGCGTCTTTGCTCTGTCGGCATGAGCCGCTGGAGACAAAGGCAGGAGACAGAGCGTCTAACCTTTGATTCTTCTGAGGACTCAGCCGCCTTGTATCGGGGCAGGACGCATCGGCCACAATCATGCCCCCAATGTGGGGACGTCAAGAACAATAGAATCACTCTCTCACAGTCGGGCTCAACAACCCGCCCCAACTGCAATTGGATTAGTGAGTGTCCAACCACCACATGTTAGCCTAATTGACATAAAAGTGAAATTTGAGAACAATAAGGCCTTAACCCATGAAGGCCTACTGGCTTTGAAATGGCATACCATTTCTGTAACAGCTTCTGTCATTGAAAAAAGCTTGAAAAAAACCTGCTGGCCCAAAGGGTTATCATATCCACTATTTGTCTTACTTTGATGAAGTTGGATTCATTCAAATTTGGTAAGATGTCAGATAATAAAACTCTCTGCTTTTATATCTCTTTTAGTTAAAAAGGGATTAGGATTTAAATCAAAATTCATATTAACACAGTAATAGATAATTACTGTCAAATTTTATTTTTACAATTGCCTAATAGTAGATAATTTATATAGTTAAAGATATTTTACAAGGTGAAAATGGATTTAGTTTTAAGGGTCTTATTAGAATGTGTTGACACAGTGCTCTAATTTACGCAAATAGACAAAGGGTGCATCTTGTGATCTGCTGGAATGTGTTATTGGAGGCAATTCATGTTTTTTATTTTTTTCTTCAAAATGTATATCATATGAAAGCAATAAATATTACCAGTAAATAAACTTTACTTTTTAGACTGTTTTTACTATTTTCTCAATAAAAAACCTTATACAATCTAATGTACATTATGAAACGTTGTACAGCTTTTTATGTTTAAAATAAGGACTCAATTTATTTTTAATATGTAGATATAAATATATATATTTTGTCAAAATATATGATCATATTGTCAAAGAAACAAAAAAAAAAGTGAGACAAACATACACCTCAACATAAAAGTTATAAATAAGGGTCCAAGTGAACATTTTTGGGAGTAAAGACCTTCTGATTTGTTTTTGCGTCCATGTTGCTTTTTTTTCATGGCTCCAGTCCAAGTTCTTGTTAGTCTGTTTGTTAGCGGCAGCCGCAGCCCTCCACTACCATTTCCTGGTAGTTCTTTAGGACCACCTTGTCATGTTCGTCTAGGTAGAGCATGGAGATGGCGCTGAGCTCTGTTGGCACGCAGCAGGCCTTGGGAATGTTGTTGTTCACAGAGTTCACCAGTGTCTGAACAATGGCGTGGTTGGTTGAGTTCAGGTGATCCGCCAGAGGAAAGGGACATTCCCCGTGGCAGTAATAGGCCTGGTAACCAGGGGGCGCCACTATCCAGTCATTCCAGCCTACATCGCTGAAGTCCACATATAGCGCGTGGCGCCGGCAGTTGCGGTTGCGTTTGCGGCCCCGCTGCTTGGGGCTGCGCTTGGTCCGGCGGGTCAGCGGGTGTCCCTTCCCGTCATGGCCAAAGGTAACCAGGAGGGGGCGTAGCTGCTCCCAGTCCTCGCCAGGCTCTCGGTGTAGCGAGCGGCTGACGCGGACGTGTCGGCCCTGGTGGCGTGGCGTCTGGTTGAGGTGCAGGACCTCCACGGCCAGCCCATAATTTGGGAGGCTCTCACGAGTCCAACGCAGCACCGCCGGGCTCACATCAAAGCTCTCCCAGCGCGACATGTTGTGGCGCACAAGCCGCGTATCCAGGAGCTGTGTGATTAGCTGCCCTGGCCGCGGGGGCTTCAGCACCTCGTACACATTTATCCGGTGAAGCCCCTGGTTGTCTGAGAAGGCGTCAGCAATGGCCTCGTCGATCTGATGACGGTAGAGCCTCAGTTCGGCTGAAGAGAGCAGCTCGTCCTCTGGAATGCTGCTGAGGTTGAACATGAAGCGAAGGGGCGCCGTTTCTCCATCATCCAGATCATGCACCCTCTCCATGTGCTCTGAAAATGAGCAAGAGAAATAAGTGACAATGAATTAGCTGCATGATTCATCCGTGTCCATTTATGCAATGTGAAGAAAGTGAACTCACAACTTTACTTCATATGTATTTTCAAATATATTGAGATATTAAGTTTCCATGAAGATGCTCTGATCTTTGTCCTCCAACAGCACCAACTGATAAAAACTATTAAACTAAACTCGCACTTCCTCACTCTCACCGGTTTAATTGACACAAAAGAAGTACATTTTCAAGGCCTCTGGGGTATTCAGAAATATAAATATACAGCGACCACGCTTCCTTATCTATCTATAAGGATTATCCTGCCCTTCTCTCAATGCCTTTCTCTGAGCACTTTGCTGAAACACGCATTACAAGGAGGGTGGTGATTAACGTACCACAGCTACAGTATAAACACAGTGGAGGCTCCCTGTTCCACGCTCAGTCTGCAGATTTCTGGCAAGATCACCATTGTTGGGGAAAGGAATGTTGTGTCTACTATTTTCCTGCTCAATCCACCCCTGTTATTTCACACCCAGGCCCTAATCTTAGCCAGGTGGTTCTCATTATTAAAACCTGCTGTGTTTTTGATTAGCTCTGCAGTTTGTTCACTTAAGACGTTTATCATTTTCATCATGAATAATCATTAAGGAGTCAGACGATTCAGTATAAATCTAATTTATCTGAAGCCCATGGGAAAGGAGGTCTTGCGGGGGAATGCAATGTATTCAAATGCTTAACCAAAGCTTATTCAAAATGTGAAATGTCCATGCACACCCCACTCTCATGTACCCCATGCTTTGTAGTTTCATTCACAGATATCACCTGTTCAGATGGCCAATAAGAACACATCTATCTTGCTGCATTCAAGATGAAAGGATACATGGTTTAGCCATTCCTGTAAACATGTCCCCTCACCTAGCTGTCCATCCGCTGCAGATTGTAATCTCTCACGGTGTTTTGGACAGATCAGTCAACTGAATCACACTATCGCACAGTGGTGCTTCCATGAAAGCGAGCACTCCCACTCAGAGGGCCTCAAAGCGTGTTATTAACATAGTTTAGCAGAGGAGACGGAGGGTAAAGGCCTGTCGAGAGCAGTAGAAACTAATACACACACATACATACATGCGTGCACACACACAGTGCATCACAGGCCGTAGTTCCTCCTCCAGAGGCGGTGCTCTTTCTTCCTATCTAATATTGGTACGTTGCCGTGTGCTACTACTAGCAGTGTGTTTGACAAGCCCCATTAAGGCTGACTCATCCCTTCTAACTCCCTCCTCCCTCAACTAAGGCCGGACATGTTCTGTAGCCCTAAAGCTCCACGGTTTTCCTCAGCTCACTGCGCTACAAGATCGCTTCCTCACTCACTAAGTCTGGTACATCACCTCTGTCTCTCGGCTAAATATCACTTTCAATTATTTATCCAACAGGTTTCAGTCCAGCTTTCCAAACTCCACTTACATTTAACAGATTCTGTACCCTGGATCTTCTCCAAACCTAATTGAAACCTCTGCATTTGTCGCTAAAACTAAGCAGATCTAAGTCACAATAAACAGAAACCCTTCTAACGTTCCAGTCTTTCTATCACACCAGCTTCTAAAAAAGTTTTTCCATCTCTACAGAGAGTGGCAGCGTCTGCTCTCAGCACCCGCATTGCTGGCAGTAGGGGCTTTATTTAGAAGGCTGCAGAGTAGCATTAAAGATAATTGCACGTTGAGGAAGGTCTTTCTAAAAGAGCCCTCCATATAAACTGGAGACATGAGAGACGAGCACACTCCAGTTCCAGGCCAAGACCAAGCTTTTTTAAGCAATGTTCTTCTGGGTGGGGTGAGAAGTGTAAGTCAGTAATATGAAGGCATGCTTTTCCCTGCAGCTGCTGACCAAACACGCAGCCTTTTGTCAAATGAGGCTCTTGAGAGCTTGTCTAGCAGTTTTTTTTTGCCGCTCTGTAGACAGTGTTTGGTGACCACATCCTCAGATTCCTTGGTTATGGTGAGATGGGTGGAGCTGCATTATAACCATGTTTAATGGGATGAAGGACGTGTTTTTTTTTTACACTGAATACTTAGCAGTCCTCGCCCATGCTAATGAAATACATTACTACCAAAATCATTGGAATGCCTGGCAGTAATGACCTTAAGTATGGTGTAATGTTTCTGTGGTGACATGATGCATTTATCATCTCTCTTCCTACTGACGACAAGATTTTCTTCTTTATATTTGTGCCCTTTTTAACCCTCCCCGTCTATATATGATGCCAGCATCCGCCATATGTTCCCCTTACCTTCATGGTGGAAGCCCCTCACAGTGTTGGCCCGGCTGGCTGACCTCTCTGGGTACTCAAAAGCGATGTCGTGCGCCCCGGCCTCCTCAGCCTCCCCTGACTGTAGCCGATAGAGGTCCAGCAGGTATCGAGGCACTGAGGCCGAGCGGCTGGGCCGCGGCCGCTTCTTGAGGCCGAACATGTGCAGCAGCGTGGCCTCGAAGTCCCGCAGCAGTTCATGGCTCTGAGCGGCCGAACGACCCTGCAGGCCCGGTACTTTCTTTTTCCCTTCTTCAGGTATCAGACTAGCATGGTTGCTCTCTCCCAGCAGGACTTGGCATATTAAAATGACCATCAGCATTCGATTACCAGGAATCATGATGTCTCTGAAAGGAGAAGCAGGGATAGAAAAATTAGAACGGAGCAGTGGGGAAGAAAACACAAAAAAGCAAAAGACAACGATGGCCTACATTTTAAGATCCACTGTCTCTTTACTACATGCCTTCACCAGCTCCAGTACACCCACCTCTGTAACTGTTCCCACTGAGGGCAGACTAATTGGTTTTAATGGTCCAGTCGGCCTTGTTTACAGTAAAGCAGTCCCCGATCAGATAGACTACTTGCAGTTTATCTTCGGCGACATCCTCCAAAGGTAAACAGCTGGTTCAAGAACCCAATTTTTTTTGAATGGGATCTTAGGGCCATTCCTCTTCACTCCAGCCCTCCCCCCCCTCCTCCATCCCCCACTATGATTAGACAAATAAAAGAGGCGGCCCTGAGGTCAGAGCAAATTCTTAACTCGATCACAGTCTCTCTCTAACAAGCCATGGGGAAAACCGAGGACTATGTGCCACACATTTATCTCTAAAGGTCTTCCTCATAAAAGTGCCTTGCCCAACATCCCATTCAGCTCAAGTCTGGATGAATGCCACAGAAAATCTGTGACTCAGTGGACAGAGAAGAAAGGGGGGTGGGGGGGAATGCGAGATGCAGCATGTGTCACATGCCACAAATTGAAATGGCATGGTCCACTTACTTACCGACAGAAAATAAAGCATGGGAAAACAGTCCATGTTTGTTGGGAGCAGGTAATGGACACGTTCTTCCAGGAAATGTTAGGTGGTGTTGGGAGGCTGCAGGAGAACGTTGGAGTGACCCTGTTCCTAAAAGATATCGGTAAAAACAAAAGGGAATTATAAACCGAATGCAGTTACAGACATTTGAGGCCGTTACATGTTATTTACTCAAAGAATAGCAGAGGGTGTATCTGTGTCAGTGTGTATGTGGCTAAGAGAGAGACCCAGTGTCTCTTTAAGGCTTATCATTTTGGCTCATGGGCAAAGCTAGCTATTTACTGTAACTGGAATGTAAGGAGGCATGTGCCACAACACAGAAAGTAGATCCCTAATGCCTTACACTCACCTAAGATGAAAAACACAACTCATTACATCTATTCTGAAAAAATTGATAAGAAACCTAGCTGTTTTAAAAGCAAAATTCAAAGAGAAAGAAAAAAACGAATAAGTGCTGACTTCAACTGAAAATGTATCCTCTCATGTTCACACACAAGACCAAAGAGCTGATAACACCACTTTGATCAGGAGTGGTAAAAATCTATATTCAAAACAAGAGGGCTGTTTGCTCGGAGAAACCGTCTCCAAGTGAACTTAGTCAACCTTTATCCCTCCAAGAGGTTGAGATCACCTATTTCAGGCAAGAAACTGAATGCATCTATCGCAAAAGTGCTTCATCTCTTAGTAAGGCTTCCCTACTTCAGGGATCACACAGGTTGAAGTGACGCTGATGAAAGGCCTTCTGCTCTTTGACATCACTGTCATCAGTACATTCAGCCTTGGTGTGGGTTGATTTTTGGATTTAAGGGTATATTTGGCTTTTAATCTCTCATATAACTTATATAAAAGTTTTTACAAATTCTCTTACAGAAATCTTAAAAACACCTCCTAAAAAAGAAATAAAGATTAATCTTTAGCAGTCTTTTTTTCCTCTGCAAGGTTTAACAAGCACGGCAACATGGCTCTAATGACTAATTATTTTACGCATCACTTAAATGTGATAAATGCTGTTGAATCAGACTCATAAAATTACTGGGGTTTTTTTATGGAGTGACCACAACAACAGCACCACACAGCAAACATTTCTACTCAGTTCTCAGGAGCACTGTAGGTCTTTGGTCATAATTTGGAGCCTGTTCCATTGGAGAGCACCCAAGCATTACTACACAGTGAGGATGCACATTAGCAGGAACATTGTGTGTGTGTGTGTGTGTGTGTGTGTGTGTGTGTGTGTGTGTGTGTGTGTGTGTGTGTGTGTGTGTGTGTGTGTGTGTGTGTGTGTGTTTGGGTTTGTATCTGTGCGATTATCTCGGCCCCTGCATGGCTCACTGTACATGCAATCAAGGATCTTTTTACTAACAGCATTAGACTTTGACCTCCGATTGACCCCCCTTTTTCTCGGTCATGACACTAGATCCAGTGTGAGCGAAGAAAGGGTGATGTGCGGTGTGTGTGTGCGCATGAGCTAAACGGCGTGTGTGCCTGTACGCGTGCGTGAGTGTGTGCCACCGCTTGCATGTTCGTGAGAACTGTGGCAAAGAGAGAGGAGGGTTCAGAACATGATCAGCTCTATTACCCATGGGGTGGGGGGATAACTTGTGTTTGTGTGTGTGTGTGTGTGTGTGTGTGTGTGTGTGTGTGTGTGTGTGTGTGTGTGTGTGTGTGTGTGTGTGTGCGCGCACACATCTCTTACAACAAACGTTCATTGTACAGCGAGGGCCTCTCCCATGATTACAGGGATTCATAGCACTCAAAAACACTGACCATACAGAACATCTTGTAACTGTAACCAGCCACTGACAAAGCTGCAGGCTAAAACAGACAGACACTCAAAGTGGTGCGATGATGATGAAAGAAGATGTAAGGCGGACAGGGAGGAACTTTCAACTCTGGAAAAAGTCATTGCGTTCATTTTTTCTGGCGTGTTCTCCCAGTGGTGATGAAAAAAAACAAAAAAAAAACATTTGGAGTGACACCAAACCCTGTTCATTTTTTCCGTGATTTTCCATCACATGTATCAGCATTGTGGACTCATATTAACTCCTCGTGATCAAACAGTGACAGCAAAACCAAATTCCAAGATCATGCATTTGTTTTAAGGAACTTGACACTCCCGAGCTATTTTAACTGACTGGCAGACACAAATGCATTTTGCAACAGTAAATGCAGACTAGGGTGCAATTAGGCCGTAGCAGTCAACTGCCCTTGGCTTTGCTCGATCCCCCTTGGCCTCTCTCTCTCTCTCTCTGACCAGAGATAATGTGATCAGACTATGCGCATGGCTCTTCAGATGTGTTTCCTGAGGAATTTGACAGTGATGGTGGGAGGGAAGATGGGAGGGAGGGAGGGAGGGAGTAGGGCAACAGGTTACCACGGGAACAGCCAAATCTCTCGCATGATTTTTATCAGTTTAGATGCCAGTAATAAGTTAGCAACACCTTTTGTTTTTGTACTCTACTGCAACTCATATGTTAAAGGGCCTTCTCTGGTTAATGCTAATAAAGTGTAGATTATATACAGATCATAATGATACTAGGTTTAAATGATTCTATTGGCTACAGATTATGGCCAATAGTTGCAAAGAAAAAATAAATACAAAAGCCAACCACTATCCTATAACTTTTGCTATTGTTTCCTGATAACAAGTAAATTGTAACTAAAGCTCAAAGGATTTGAAATAATTACTTCACAGTGAGCCAGTGTATTATCCTCATTTGTGTTGAAGGAAATAAAACAGAGACTTGTAATGTCTCTTCTTGTTTTGTAGGTTTGGGATTTTATTTGCTCCCAGTGAGCAGTTCAAGAGTAAGAACATTCACAGTCAGTGAGATCACCGAAACCAGGTTAATGGTTTTGTTCGCTTAGTGCATTCTGAGAAGAAAAAACACTCAGATAAAAGTGATGAGTTCTCTGATCTCTCATGCTGATTTCGCTCTTTTTAAGAAGTAATCAAAACATGACGAAAAGCAAATCCATGTTGTCATGTCAGACCCTCTCAGCTGGCTTGATGTAACATGTTAAATAATATAAATGTACCCCAAAATATCACCAGCAAAAATGTTTTTTTCTGAAGAAGAAAGCAGAGTAATTGAGCCTTTGCCAGATTCACGAGATTTTTTTTTTGTTTGTTAGACAAAGGCCAGTTATGTGGATATAAAATGAGTTCTCACCCAAAGTTTGGCAAGTTGGTTTCACTGCTTTACAGCAGAGGAACGTTTTGAGTTTACAGCAGAGGAACGTTTGAGTTTACAGCAGAGGAACGTTTTGAGTTTACAGCAGAGGAACGTTTTGAGTTTACAGCAGAGGAACGTTTTGAGTTTACAGCAGAGGAACGTTCTGAGTTTACAGCAGAGGAACGTTGTGAGTTTACAGCAGAGGAACGTTTTGAGTTTACAGCAGAGGAACGTTTTGAGTTTACAGCAGAGGAACGTTTTGAGTTTACAGCAGAGGAACGTTTTGAGTTTACAGCAGAGGAACGTTTTGAGTTTACAGCAGAGGAACCTGAGGTGAAAAGTAAAAGTGTGCCAGAGACGCCAGCAGGCCGCAATACGTTCCCTTTCTGCAGCTTTTCTGCATTTAATGACACTATTCCACGTTATAATAAAATGTTTCGAAACAGGTGAAAACATGTGAGTCCTTATATTATAATGTGGAACGATTCTAACCCTGAATCCCCTCTGTGGTTCCTCTGGTTCCTCTGTGGTTCCTCTGTGGTTCCTCTGTGGTTCCTCTGGTTCCTCTGTCATGTGTTGGCACTGACGGCAGACTTTGTTATAACTTGACCGAAATACGCAACTTAAAATCTGACTCAACTGATTCATTCCTCATAATTATATGTAAAGATGAAAGAAAATTAAAGAAAATGAACAATGTTTCCCCTCTTTCGTCCTGGCTTAAACGCTGACACATCTCCATCTCCACATTACGCACCGGGACCAGACACACATACAGGTGTTTAATGGGATGAACCGGTGCCAAATATAGATATAAATAAAGTAAACATTTACATGGTGTTGAGGAAAGACAGGCTGAGAGAAACAGGAGGCTCTGCTGGGAAACGAGCTCACTGTTGGTTTGTTTCTGCTTTAACTCTCCGGCACTGAAGGCTTTAAACCTGCTGCGAGCTCCACCGGACCAGTGTCCCTAAATACACTTATACTCCACCTAAATACACTTATATTCCACTGTATCAGTGTCCCTAAATACACTTATATCTCACTGTATCACTGAGGCAGACTATCACATGTCTGTGGACGTTTGTACTTGTACAGTTTTAACTAGATTGCTGTCCAGACTCTCAGTGAAGTCGGTTAAACACCAAACACTAAAAGGAAAAGTCACAAACTCTCCAGTCCCTCCTGTGTAACTCAATGCAACCCGTGTGTGTGTGTGTGTGTGTGTGTGTGTGTGTGTGTGTGTGTGTGTGTGTGTGTGTGTGTGTGTGTGTGTGTGTGTGTGATGTGTGTGTGTGTGTTACCATCAGTAGTATCCAGGTATCCTCGAATGAGTGACTGTGAAGGTGTGAAGCAGTCCAAGCGTAGAGCCGAAAAACGGCCAAATGCGCCTCACAGCAGTCTGGAGCCTCTGTGGCTCATTAATCCTTAACACCTCCAACCGGACCAGAGGAACCAGAGGAACCAGAGAACCAGAGAACAGAGGAACAGGTCGTGGTGGTGGCCGGGGATCGGGTCTGCAGCGGGTTTCCTATCCGTGTCCAGGACCAGACGTTACAAATGATCCAGCATCTATGGCCCCTCGCAGTTTTTATGTGTCCGCCCAATTCACCGTCCCTGCCTCCTCCTCCTCCTCCTCCTCCTCCTCCTCCTCCTCCTCCAACCCTCCCTCATCCGTCCGACACCTTGGATAACCCCTCCTCTCTCCTCCACTTTAAACACAGACAGAGCTCATTGACAAGTCTTTTCTTTCTCATTACGTGAAGTTTGGTTAATTTGACTGTGAATAACAGCCGACGGGTCAAATGCTCGATTTGCATTTAAATGCTGGAACCAGACAGTGAAGTGCTGGATGCAGGTCTGAACACAGAAACACCGTGTAGGTGAGTGTATGGTCCATCCACAGTGGGCAACCAGCCTCACGTTAAGATTCACACGGTAAAATAATAAATAAAAATAAAACAATAGACCAATTTTAATAAATAGAATCTTTGTTGTGGATCTTCTGCTAATGTATCAAATGCAACGAAAAAATGGAATTTAGTCTCTGTTCCGCATTAGCCCTGAAATTAATCTAAAGTCCATTTGGGGAACAAACTACAAAACGTTTTCCAAATCGTTTCGTTTTCATTTCCTCAAACAGATGTGGGGACATTGATTTGCCTCTAGAGAAGTGATTATGAGTGTTAATGAGGTGCTTCTTCACTCACTGCCACTGGTATAAAGAAAGCAGATACTGAAATGCTCTTTTACTCCTCTGTTTATTAAGTTCATGTTTAGGGGATCCTGAACCAAATATGTACAGTTGTTTTCCTTTCTGAACCCAATGGGATAAGATTTATGTTGTTTGGAGTAAGTATAGATATAAATAGATGCTGCAGTTGATGAATTGTTCCAGAGGATCTGACTCTCATTAGGGTGTAATATAAGTTAGAGAGTTGTCTTTGGAGTGACTCCCATTGTACATGTGGAGCTGTAAAACAATGATTTAGTCAGAACCTTAATTGGGCTTCTCTTTCAATAGCTCTTTACAATGTTATTAATAATAATAATAATAGTTATCATCATTTTTTTATTAATAATAATAATGATAGTAACAAATCATGATTACAATAATAATATTGATAGCATTCATCATAAATAAACTCACCACACTTTAATAAATTAATTCCATAATAGTTTATGTAAATATGTTGTCATGTATTGGAAATGCAGAGAGGGCTGGAACACACAATAATGCATTCATCTTTAATAGTGCATCTTTAATATTCTTCAAAAGCATTTCTCAGTGTTTGATTCAATTATTGTTTGGCAGAAAGAAATAAAGAAATCTGTTTTCCCTTAAGATGTCTGAGAAATGGAACCACTACTCTCTGCTCCTATTTATGTCTGACCGTCCAACGGCCAAAAGCATTACAGCATTAAACTATTTCAAAATAACAATTGGAGCTCTGTTTTGTTTTGTGTGCTGTCATGTCTCCCCTTGCAGCACCTCTCCAGACACCCACACACTTATTATGGATCTATTTATTGTCTTTGGGAAAAGATTGATGTTTTCATACTCAAATAACAATATTGTCTGACATTTATCTTAGGCAGCAGATACATATTGTTGTATGCATCTTTAAAAAAACGCAGGAGACCCAGGAAGCTGACCTGTGGCACACCACACTGTAATTGAAGAGACTGTAATTGATCACAATAGATCATAAACGTGGAACAATGTTATAGAATCCTGTAATCAAAAGCTACAAAGAAACTAAGAAAAGCACATAAGAGATTTATTCTGGTATGCAGTATATTTTTAAGGCATGCAGACTTTCAAAAACAATACAATTCTCTTTGATAAGACCTCGTAGATATTCACACACACTTGTCACTTGATTATCCAGAGCTGATCTGCTATTGTTTGAGGTAAAACACTTTTTATTGTCTTTAGTTTCAATAAGGGGAAAACGTTTTCAAGCTCCCAGGTTTTGGGGAATTTCCGTACTTATAATGTGCAATGGTGCTGAAGTGGATTAACTAACTGATAAGCTGCATATCTCATGTGTCGTTGTCCCTGCCTCAGGATTTAACCTCAGGTAATGATTACATTTGGTTGAAACATTTTCACTGATTTTATGTCCAATGTGAGTGCAACAAGAAAGTAAAAGATAGCTTCGGGCAGAATGGGTTGAAAGTATAAAATCCAACAAATATTTAATGCCAAAATGGTTGTAAAGAGGGATTATAGTTCTGACACTTATTGCTGAAACATGGAGATGAATTGCCCTTACATATAACTCTCCCTGCTTCTTGAGACAATGTTCTCCGAACAGTGGTCTGTAGTGATCTGGGATGCCAAAAAGCTGAATTTATTGATCATGTTACATTTACTTGTGTGGTTCTAATCCAATACACTGTTGGCAATGTGTGCTACTCTGAATCAGATCATTTATTTTGTTAATTATTACTGATCTCCACAGTCTATGCTTTAAAGATAAATCAAAAAACTTATGCAAAAACTGCAGATAATTAGCATGTTGTGTGTGTGTGTGTGTGTGCGTGTGTGTGTGTGTGTGTGTGTGTGTGTGTGTGTGTGTGTGTGTGTGTGTGTGTGTTTGTGGCATTTGGGATGTTCTTTGTGACTCAGGTCACTTAATATTCCTCACCTTCTGGCTCATACCTTCTGCATGACTCTTGTCCTGGATCTCCAGCTGTGATTGTCTCATCTCAACACTATTACTAAAACCATTTGTCTCTTTGATGGGGACGTTGTCATGCATCATTTATGTTTTTCTTGCAGCCTTTCTTGTGGGATCCATATTTCCTGTTTTCACTCTCAAGTTCTAATGACTCTGGCTCAGATCAGGCTGATGACCTGATGGATCAAACACATTTTTGTTTGTCAGCCTCATTGCATTGTTTGATATCATTACATTATTGGAGCCACAGTTTCATATTGAATACAGCTGAAGGCGAAACAGCAACAAGTGCTGCAGCTCACTGGCACTTTATGCTAAAAACAAGATGGATAATATATGGTGTTTATGCAATATTTTTCAATATAATTACATATTATTGGAACTGTTTTCAAGTTTGTGTTTTACGTGTAGGTCATTTAATCATCTCCACAGTTTACAACATTGTTAATATGACATTTCACATACTTTGAAATGAACATTTCTGCAGCTTAACATCACTGGGATGTTGTAATGTTCATTTGTTTAGGAAATTTAACACATTTGCAAATTTGTTAGACATATGATACAGTGTGACTGTGCATTAAATGTGTGACAGGACATTGGTACGCTGTAACAAGACACTATAATATCACATCTGGAGGTTAAACTAACAATGGCCAAATTATAACGTAGTTTAGACAGGATGTTTGTTTGAGTAGTTTAGATGTATGAGTCTTTGCATTGTTACGTCAGCATAGTACACATTCTCTAATCTGTAGTTGTGTCAAAGACAACTAGGCAAGATTACGCCAGCATTTCCTCAGACCACAGGATGCATATCGCAGATAAGCCTCAACAACAGTCACGTAAAAAACAAACCAAACAACAGAGTTATGGAGCAAATTCTGATGGACAGATAACACAAAGATCGACCTGTACAGTGGTGGAAAATGGAACGTTTGAAGAAACAAAGAAACATTTCCATGTCATTATTTCTTTGGGTGGATCAATGTCACTGATAGCAGCAGCAGCATACGTTGACGTCTACTTCTTTATTTTAACTGAGAAGTTACTCTGGCAAGAAATTACTCTCATGATTTTTACTCCAATTACACTCTGTGAGGATTATTTATAATTTGATTTATAAATTATCTTACCCTTCAAAGCGTTCATTTGGCTTTCTCTTATGTGCAAGAATACACAAATATATTCAGCGTGTTAAATTATATTTTGCATGTTATGGTTGTGATGCATTTGTAAGTGTTATTTAACAGAAAAAAAGAACAATAAATGTATTTCATTGATCAAATAATTGTGTAGCAGCAGGTATGTGGTGACTTAATGTAAATATTTGTTTCTTGTGCTTTAGGACTTGAGGGATTTTCTGTGTTATTTTTTGAATATTTTTATTCATTTTTTTACAGAATATTTGTCCTTCTTTGACTTTATTTTCACTGTTTCATTTTTTGAAAGAATAACTGCACACTGAAATGTTCTTGTGCTCCATTATTTTGTTCATCATTATTAAGTTACAATGTCCGGCGTATGTTCTCCAGCAGTTCGGCCTTCAATGGTTTCTTCCACACATGAAGCCTCAGCAGTATTTTACCAACCAGGCGGCTGCGAGCACTTGAAGATGTGCTGTGGATGTCCCCTCCTAGGTGTTGACCAGGCTTAGCCCCTTTGAGCCCCTCCAGTTCCGAAGGAGATTACCAACTGCGGGTGGCTTTTAGACCCACTGACTACTGACTCACTCCACTACTTACAACATGAACCTCTGATCAGAAAATATGCAAAAAGAGCCAAGAGTTTCATGCCTCCAACCATCCATCTAGTTATTTATCTTGTTCTCTTTTTCTCTTTTTTTTTTCCTTTTTATACATTTTTGTTGGACACAATTTGTTTTAAAAGTGATTTAGAAAACTTCAGTTCTCCTGCCATCACTTTTCTTTGCGTGAGCCGAGCTCCGTCACAGAGCTCACTTATCTTCAGACATTTGCCTTTGGCCATTTGGGGGAGAGGTCAGCAGTGCTCTGCTGCTTTGACGTTCGCTGGGAGAGTGGGGGGTGATCTCACCTCTGTCACTAAATCCTGCTCGGAGCCGCTCACCTGTGAACACCAGCCCTTAATCAGCAGCAGCTCAAAGGTGACCCAGCCGCCTAGACCCTGAGCCCCATGTCACAACACACCTTCAGTTTCTCTTTCTTCTCTTTCAGACACTCCGTGAAGTGTTCACTAGTGCAGACACGCGCCACGGCCATTGATCAAACCTCAGCTTTCACTAATGCTCGGACATCTCATTGGAACATTCTTCAACACAGCCGCCTTGTGTTTCTTTGGGTGCCGGGGCTGCGGCGTGCTTGTCCTGTAATCCCCCCCAACCCAGGCCTGGGACCTGAAAGCCTGTAAGTGGTGTGAGGGGTTAAGGGAAGGAGAGGGACAAGGGAAGCAAAGTTTGAGGATGGATTGGACAAACTATTTTAATCCCTGTAATGGAATTGGCATGTAAACTCATGAACCTAGAAGTAAACAGAAGGAAAACGGAGAGGGATGGATGTTGAATTGGTCTGAGACTTTCCGGGGGAGCTGTGTTGAAACTCACATTCAGCCCCCCCCCCCTCTCAACTGCTTCAAACTCCCCCCATCACCCAGAACAAAGATAGGTCGAAGTCTTTTCCGGCCCATCTCCTCCAACAGACATGGCTGTTTAGATAAACACTATACGTTTCCCTCTATAAAGAATGTTTAGGTTTCAAGTGTCGGGGTTTTTGTTCTTGTGCTCTGGTCAAAAATACATTTGCGCAGAGACGTTTTGGCCTGAATAACTAAGTGAGTGTCAGCAGTCTAAGTTATTCTGATGATAAGATGAAGGGGGATTTGAGTTCAGAATAAAAAGCTGCCATGCCGAGCCATCATCTCATATAACACTCTTGTTGGAGAATAATCATCAGACCCATTAGAAAGAGAGATCATCAGTGACACTCCAGCGTAAGTGATTGAGGTTCAGTCTGCCGAGTTACTCGCTCTCTTCCTGCCAAGTGAGTGACAAGACTTTAATGTCCCTCCATCTCCCGCTGTCGCTGGTGCAATCCTGCCTCAGCCAGATGTTATCAAAGCGGGCTGGTCAAGTGAGTGGCGGAGGGGGGCTGTTTTAGGCCTTTCTCTGCCTCTGTCAGGGTGCAAGGAGGCAGACTTGGGCCCCAACACTGTCCAGACGCAGCCTGAGTGGGGCAACGCCTGATGCTGGGTCTCTGGGGGGTTACACCGGGAAACTTTCTCAATGGATTAAAAAGCTTTTTTATCACCATTTGGATTGGCACTTGAGGATACTCCTTTAATCTGAGAGGGGAATTGACTTTGCCCACACCCGCAGTCCCCAAGAGGCCAAGCTAAGAGGCAGCCAAATAAATTCTCCAGCGGTGGCCCCGCTTTGTGACAGAGAGCCTCACAAGTGTTATGTGCTGGTGCTCGATAAAGACAGATTAGACTTGAATAGATGGAAATTGATGCGGTAGACTCTGATACAGCGTCCTAAAAGAGGTCCTGTGACCAGAGCTTAAATGTTGAATATCTTGAATTGTTCGTGTGCCAATCAAACGATGTGTTATACTCAAAATCAGGTTATGAAGTCACTGAACAAAAAAATAATCATATTTTCAGAAAAGGGCATCACCTTAACTGACTGTGAATGAAAGCAGAATTGCAAAAGCGTTTTTAATCCCATCAGCGTCAAAGGGTTCAAACTCGTAAATCATATATGGACCAGAGACCAGCCACAGACATCCCAACAAACCACTGTCAAATAAGACATCAGCAAGCCTTTTCCAGGCAGAGCTGCTTCCATCATTTCCAAACCTTCCATTCCTCTATATTATATTTTCATTGTCTGAAGCTGTCATATCATCTGAGGCTATCGAGAAGCTCTTAAACGGGCGCGTGTCAACAGCGTCTTTTTCGAACCATGACATTTAATACAGCATGTAAATCACTTATTCCTTCAAGAATGTAATTACATACTTTCAAATAAAACTTGAAAGGGTCCAACAAGTTTTAAAATGCAGTGTGCTCCCAAGACGGCAGGAAGGAATTCCAAGCAGTTGGAATATGCTAACATCCCTGTGTGGGCTAACCATGGGCAGCAGGAGAGACGAGGAGTGTTGAAACAGAAAAATGGACAAAATACGTAACACATAACAATTAAAGTCAATAAAATGATTAAATATATGGTATTAAATCGAACCTGGGTAATATTAGTTTTCCCTTCATAGTGAAACAACACTTTTTAAGCACCGCCTGACTTAGTCATTGTTGCCACGGCTGTCAGGCTTTCCTCTTACTTTTCATGCATAATACTTTACAGTGATAATGACGGCAGATTTTGCTCTTGAAATTCTTTTTTAAAAAGCTTCTAAAGTCAGACAAAGATAGAGAAACTTAAGCTACTTATGTTTAGCCTGACAACTGTCTCTTGCAGGTTTTATCAACTAACTAGAAAATAACGCGAAGGATAGCTTTCTTAAACATGTTCTTGATTGCTATATACATGTATATTGTGCTAAAAAGCTATAAACTATAAATCTACATCTTCAAAGGTTACTGTTTATTTCACTTTTTTTTATTTCACAGAAAAAAGGCAAAGCCCAAAAGAATCACCCTCCAAAATGAAAAGTATCATATATATCATATTTCATATATATTATTACATATATTGAGAGAAAACTGTACTGTAATTCAACAGAAAAACTATAACATCTTTGGTTTTGTCTTCCATGGACTGGTTCCCACAAAGCGAGTAAAATTTGGGGGAAATACTTTATTTAGAATTAAAAAGATGAATCAGTATGACCCTGTTTTTGTCTGTTCTATTGAATTACACTCGTCCTCAATTAACTAACACACTGTTAGTACCAGGTGATACAACACTAATAAAGCATGATTGTGATGAAATATTCTATACATATATTTATTTGTCGGCACTAATGCTCAATAGCCATGGTCGTGCCTGCTTTGTGAGTAATCTGCACATGCTGACTGATTATGTGCTTGACTGATACGTCAAAACATTAATAAAAGCAACATGAATTGATATATTAGGAGAGACAGATTTGTTTATCCAGCTTGGATATTTGTCAAATTGAATTTGTTTGTAATGTCAACACTGCACAACAGCTGGATGTGAAATAGAGGGGAGACTTGTGATTGACTTGAGGGTGTCATCATACATGTTTGTATTCGAAATTGATTTTGAAACATTTTGGCTTACTGCAATGCAAAGTTATCGCAAGTATAATAACCATATCTAACCATAATATTATAACAGTTGTGTATCAGACTTATTTTCCTTATGTGAGAAAAATAAATCTCAATGGTTACTTTTGGGTCTTTAACAGTGTCCAGTAAATGCACTGTGACGCTATAAATTGAACAATATGGCTGCCAGAAATGACACATTTCCTTTCAGTGATACGGTTTATTCACCAGTTTAATCCAGTCAGACTAAAGCTCCTGTGTTTGTGAGTGTGTAAAAGCTGTTCTAACCGGGGCTCGGTATCCAATGACTCACTCCTGACGTAATATTTCATGGTGTAGTCGGATGTTACTCTCAGGGGTGTCTGGCCTGCTGCTTGGGATTTGGCACGGAGCAGTAGGTGGTCAGGCGATTAGGTCACCACACTGCTCAGAGATCCAGGATTGCTGTAACACGGGTTCTTTAGGATCCGCTGTGATTCCGATCTCTCTGTGGGAGCCCATATGTTGCATGCTCATGCCATGGAAAATGCGCTTATGTTGAAGCAGAGAGGAGAGAGTAGCCCCCAGGTTCCACCCAGCACCACATAATTAAACTAGGAGGGAATGTTACACACTTAAAAGAGAGAAGCTCTCCACTTTGCTTTCAGGGCCGCGGCATGTAATTGCTTTTGCTGGAACGGTTGACGTTTTAGGAGTGGTCGGAATATCTTGGCGAAGCCGGTAGCAACAAAGATCTCGTGCTTGGAAGAATGAGCCTGTTGTGGTTGTTTTGGGAGGAAATTCTACAAATATGACCATGATGTGACATATACACTCCTAAACCACCGTGTGTTAGTGTGCATGGTAACTACATTAACCCCTTTCACAAAAAACTGAGGAACATATTTTGGAAGCAAGTCACTTCAACAGCCATGACAGTATGGCGTTTTAGGAAAAAAGAAAAGAAGGTAGAAGGAGAAGAGGAGGACTACTGAAGAATTCCCTTTTGCAGGATATCCTATGATCTTTTTCTGGATGGCTGACTGAAAACTTAATTTCTAGCTGGGCTTGTAATTGTAGGTCATTTTGCTCTATGAGTGCAATTGCAGATTTGATAAACAAGGTCCTCTGGCAGTGCACTGTTTACTTTCAGGGCCTTGATTTGAGAGCTGAAGCTCAGGGTGGGATACAGTTTACCCCACTCATGCAGGCACGCTAACACAACATGCTGTACAGTGTGTGTGTGCGAGCACAGACATGCACACATGCATGTGGGACGAGAGGTCATCAAGTTAAGTGATGGTTTTATTCTGTATTTTTTTTCTGATTGTCAACAAATCACATGGAAATACTAACAAATTGTTATTTTGTCTCCATACTCTCGTAGTTCTACAGTTTGTCTGTGGCTCTCAGCCCCAGGCCCATTTCTAACTACTGAAGACGTAAATCTTTAAGTGCAGGTCACAACTTCCACTCAATCATTCTTTTAAATATTTTCCCAAAATAGTTGGACACTGTAGGTTTTAGCAAACATAACTCAAACAGGAGTATATAGCACATATTAAGGGAACTATTTTCAGCGACTGAGTAATTACCGACGATGAAATGAACTACAGCCCAAGTTCATCGTACTTGATTATCATGTCATCCAGTTTAACGGTGTGGCTCATTAATGCATTTCTAATAGTTTGTTGACAATAAGAAAATAAAGAATATCATCAGAAGAATGCTTTCATTTCATATCAGTGCTTAACTGAATATAGTCTATGATTTAATTAGCAGGATTGTTTTAATTCCCTCTCGTTTAAGTAATGGTCTGCACCTCTGGTGGGCTAGTGCAGATCCTAAATCAGATAGTTACGAGGCCAGATGTAACTTGAGTTGTTGACTGCTGGTAAGCTCTTAAAAGCATGCTTAGTCATATTACCTGTAATTCCACGTCAAATCAAGCTTCTTGTTGAAAATCTGTACAGAGACCAGAGTGTGTAATGCCGGAGCAATGGAATACCAGAGTTAGTACGGTTGTGTCGTAAAAAGAGACGCTCCAGTCTCCACAAACAAACAAGCTTTATACAAAAATAAAGATAAAGAGGGGAGGGAAAAGCAGTCGGATTCATCCACTGTAGTTTCAGTGGTAACGGATCCAGCTAACTGAAGCCACATTTTTCTCCTCTCTGGTTCCTGGGGCCCGTTGACACGTCACAAATGTTCCGCTGACAATAAAATAAATGAATAAATATACAAAGGGTTGTGATTCCAAATTGATTCAGGAGCATTAAGAGTGGTTGTGCTATTTTTATTTTTTTTTCTACTGCAAGAGCATACTTGAGGGCTGCAGCTGGAGATCACACACACACACACACACACACACACACACACACACACACACACACACACACACACACACACACACACACACACACACACACACACACACACACACACACACCAGGGTTAGATACTTCTAACAGTAAGCTATGGATTTCCTTTTCAGATGTCTCAAAGTAAAAAGTCACTCACTCAAAGCCTCTCTCCCCATCGGAAAATCTAATTTATTATAGCGGTGTGTTTATACGTACATCAATATCCTTTTATCATTCAGGAAAGACAAATACAACATTTCTGTGTTGACGCATGCAAACATTGTATCCTTTTCACAAAAACCCAAATAAGCTCATAGAATAAAAGCTTACTGGGAAAAACTAAATAAATAAAAATACCAATGTTTAAATGATATTAGCCAGGGTTATGATGCATGTGTCCATGTTATTCCAGTTACTGTTGTCTGTAGTGGTTTGGCTCACTTTGAATGGTTTCTAAGGCCTCATTTGAAATTTTTTGTTTGTTTATATGTGTGGTGATATCCGGGAGCAGGATCTAGAAAAATGATGTATAAACATAGTATTCTGAATTTGATCTTGACCAGAACACAACTCAAATATCTAGAAAAAAGAAAAAAAATGCATGTGAGTAAACCTCCCTCCACCCTCTGTGTTCCTGTAACAAACACCTTCCATCCATAGCTGCTTCCTCTCTTCAAGGTGCAAAAAAAAAACGTGAGGCCCGGTCCCTGCTGCGGGGGCCCGCTGGTCACCAAGGCAACTGCTCAAACACGCCAGTGGTTGGTGTTGGGGTAACTGCCAAATTTGTTGCGTTACTCCGTCGGTTTCCCCTCCAGCACTTGGCCCCACCCACAGGGCGCCTGGGGAGAGGAGGTGAGAACACAGAGGAGGTGAGAACAGCGAGTGGAGAGGGAGGGGAGGGAGAAGAGGAAAAGGAGCAGAGGGAAAAGTGGGCAACCCAGTGACTTCTTAGAAGTCTCCATCCCTCCTCATGCTGCTTTGAGTAAAATCGCACCGTGCTTCCCCATGGTTTCTTGTTCTCTCCTCCCATCAGAGAACTTCTGGCTGGCTTTTTATTTATCTATCACACATAATACACTAGAAGCTAACTGTGAAGAGGTCATGGGTTTTGAGGTGTATTGTATTCATATTTTTAGGGATGCATGTTGTATTTTCCCAAACTTGAAGGCCTTATTCAGACTGAATGATTAATTTAGATGAGGTCATCACATTGCAGCTTTTACTGCAACATGATACAACCTCATCTGCATTGGCCAGCTTAAACACATGCAATGACACATTCTCTGTAGCAGGGCCAGGAGCCAGGAGTTTAGAAAGAAACAGGGGATGAGCCCAGATGCTGACATCAAATCACCACACATATATAACATTTTGGAAAAGACACCAACCAAGCTATTCAAACGGTTTTTTTCACAAAATTCCAAATATTTTTATTCATGTTTTCAATTAAATTTAATATAAACTGTATGACCCATTATATGGTTTTCAAGACTTCTCTGAACTGCCCGATGCTTATAATCATTACTGTATATTATTATTATTATTATTAAACGAGGACATGACCTGCTTGGCGCAGTGCTTTGTAATGTGAATCACATTATATTACTTTGCCAAAATGGTACAACTGTCACATAAAATCCTGTCCCATAGTATTATATACTGCTGTGCGGCGAAAGATTTAGTATTCTGTTTATTTTAAGTACAGTACTTGAGTGAATGTATATTCATTACTTGCACAACTGATGTTGTAGAAAGCCTTCAAGCTTGGATGTATGTAAGGTCATATATGCTTTTCTCACTGGTACCTTCAGCTACACACCCACGCTCTAATGTCTTTAGAATATAACAATATTGAATGCAATTATTCTGTAATTGCCTGCTTACACTCATTCAGCTGGAGGCATTCCCACCTGGAAGATTTCAGCACAACTGTAGTCTTTCACTGCCAGCCACTGAGCAGTTATTAGTCACCGTCATTCTCAAAAGCACTTTAGCAGTGGTTTTTAAAAGAGAGAGCAAAACATTTTGTCCAGTAGGGATTCAACACTCTTCCACTATGTAATCAGTATGACATACAGTTGGCTCATGTGACTCACTCCAAGATTTTGCTCATCCACCTTTGTGTCATTTCGGCGGGACACCAAACTGGCAAACATGTTTGAATGAAGGCTCCTGCAGAGGGGTTGTTGACTAAAGGACAACAAACATTTACAGAAGCTGCTGCACCCTTCTTGGCAAGAAGAACAGGAGATGACATCAGAGGAAAACACAGAAAATTCTCTGTTTACATGGTTTATTTCGGGGCTTGATTATGTGTAACTCCACATCGCTTTAGAGGCTTTAAGAACACTTCTAACCATCGGGGCCTCAGCCGTTGTTATTATTGCCTGCATCTGCTGAAAACCAAATAATGGCGGGTGGTCACCTTTCATCATGGAATGATGGGAATGGGTTCTGTAAGGTGAAACCGTACAACACAGACATGGCTGTGACATCATTGCTTTTAAATTTGTTTTCTGTTCAGTTCGCTAGCAGTGACAGAAGCCATCTGTTGGAGGAGGCTGGAGTAGCAGAGTGCGTGAGCGTGTGCATCTGTGATTATGATAGCATATAGAATAGTATGTGTGAGCCCATTCTTAATGAATGCTTGTATTTTGGATTTTACTGTCAGGCATAAAGCTGTTCAACCCACTTTGAGCTTTGATGTGCTCTCAGAAGAATGATGTCGTATTAGTTTGTTGCATTCGTATTAGTTTGTTGCACTTATTGTATTCGTATTAGTTTGTTGCACTTATTGTCTTCGTAGTAATCTGCCTCTGCACTATACTTTTGCTCTGGTTTCTGCTTTTAGATGCTTGTTTAAGAAAGGAGATGCACTTATGACTTCTGGTGACTAGTAGTTCTCTTGAATACCTATGTTGAATACACTTCCTGTAAGTCGCTTTGGATAAAAGCGTCTGCTAAATGACTGTAATGTAATATAATGTAATGTAATGTTAGATTTCTGGGTTGATGTTGAAGAAACATTGAGATAACACCCGTCTTGAGTTGCTGGAGCGCTGATGCACATTAAAACTCTCTGACAATCTCCTGGTCTCTTCAATGAGGCTTATGCTATTTGTGCAACTCAGTCTACATTAAATACACGTATGACTGCACATACACACAACCACAGACACACACACACACACACACACACACACACACACACACACACACACACACACACACACACACACACACACACACACACACACACACACACACACACACACACTGTCACCCATTACCGCCATCCTGCCCACACTCTATTTCAGTCTGGACTTTACCGTTCCAGGGACCGCAGGCCGCGCCACATAGAGAGGACTGTGTTAGGCTCTCTAACCCAAGTCAGACCAGGCTATTCCCCACCCGGGCGGGGCGGTGGTGGCGGGGAGGTGGGGTGAAGGTGGTGGAGGTGGTGGTGGTGGTGGTGGTGGGAAAGAGGGGGCGTATGCTATCACGCAGCTGTTTCACTAAGGATGGCGAGGTCTCTCAGCATAAATTTCGCTGATATCACCTCCATCAGAGGGCCATAAAGCTGATTTATTATAAATACAGCTCTCATGTGTTTACTGCGCGCATTCTTGGGGCCTGCAACATCTTTCAAAGTGAGCACTTGCAGGTGCTCTGGCTCAGTCTCAGTGGGGCAGATTGGAGGAAATCAAGAAAAAAGAGGAGGAAAAAAAACCAACGACTAGGAGACACAGGGAGAAGGGAGCGATGCACAGGGGAGGGAGGGAGAAACGGATAACTGATGGTGGCGAGCAAGGAAAACAGGGCAGCCATTACGGCGGTGATTTAACTGAGTCTGAGGTGATAAGGATAATGTGTGAAAGTATTGAGTTACGTTCTGTCACCATATTTTCAGCTCCCAGAAAATAAATCTGCAGGTGAAATTCCAGCTAATCGGCCTCTGCTAACATTCCCCCATTGAGATAGTCAAAGTTTTTTCAGCTTTGGGCAGAGGACGGATAATGGCACACGGCGGGCCACAGTAGAATTGTGATTTCTGTTCGAGCTACAATTGTAGTAAATTACGGATGAAGGACAATTATGCATAGTTGTAGAATTTAAAGGATGATTAAGGACAAAGCTACCTTAACCATTGAGCACTTACTCACTTGCTCTGGAGTTTGCCCAGTTATCTTTAAACTGTAAATGTTCCAATTTTCTGTGATTCTGAGCAGCTTAATGGGTTCAGCATGCTTTAAATGAACCAGTTTGTTCAAAGTGTTGTCGCAAACATGTCTTTAGTCAAAGGTTTCGGCCAGTCGCTTGCAAAAGGGACTTTTAGTAGTTGAAGTAGTAGTTCTGTAAGAAAGAAAAACAAAAGTTGAGAGTAAAGTTTGAACCTGCATACCTGGACAATCACTATGTGAAGTAGGCATGCTTGTAAAAAAATGTGGGTTAATTTCCCAAAAATAAAAAAGTCTGCAGTCAGATGTTCATACATGTTTTTAAACATATAATACCAGCTTAGCCAAATGTAGTGTGAAGAGAAAGCAAAAGCAAATGGTTAATGTTCACCACCGTCTGTTGCAGAAATCCATTCATGGATACTGAAGGTCTTGCTGGTTAAACTTTTACCTGCTGGGCTTGCTGTAGTTGTGCTTCTATTTTTACTAACATTGAGATAACCTGGATGGCCAAAACTACAAAAATAAGTAAATTAAATAAATTCAACTTAAACCTCTGCGTCTCAATGAGGCACGTCCTACTGGTAGGAGACCCCAGACCATCACTCTCAAGAGATTATACTGTACATGTAATCTGTTTGTCAAACTTGGCAGACCGGATAGATAAATGGATGCATTGATGAATTTATAATAAACCAGAATCTAATTTAAATAAATATCCACTGAAATTCACTTTAAACTTTACTTGAATGACTAACTAAACCTAAACTAACTAACTGAGGTTCCCTGTATTTTAGCCCTGGTACCTGGTGTAGTGCCTTTTTATCTTCATCTTTATTAGTTCACTGCTTCTGTTTTCAGACAAGCAGTAGGATTTAATCTCATCCTTTTCACTTTCTGGACATGAATCTGTTTGTACACCAGCTCTGCTGTCAGAGAGCACGTGAAAAACACTTTTCAGTGATGACATCAAGTGGTATTTACTTTTGTTTATGAAATAAAGACTTGGCACTAGTGATGTAGGGTTGAGAAAATGAACAGTTCTCATCTTACAAGTGTTTATTTTAAGCACTTTAATCCATTAACAAAACAGGGTTTTGTCCTTAATCTTGCCCCTTTATTGTTTGATTGCAAAGCACTATGACAGAAAGATAGCATCTAAAGGAAACAAAATGGAGTCCAGATGACCGAGAAGGGAGTGTCTCTCACCGCAGCTCGGAGGATTTGCTTTCTCTTGATCTCACCTCAGTTTCCAACAGTGACACGGCAAAAAGGACGAGTCAGGAGGGAGAAGGAAGGAAGGAAGGAAGGAAGGAAGGAAGGAAGGAAGGAAGGAAGGAAGGAAGGAAGGAAGGAAGGAAGGAAGGAAGGAAGGAAGGAAGGAAGGAAGGAAGGAAGGGGGGCATCTTGGTTTGGAACCGATAAGAAGATCAGCAATAATGAAAAAGAGAGCGGAGGGGGAAGAAATGTGAGTCATTCCAGAAATGCGAGGGAGCTGCTACAGGAGATTGACTAAAGCTAACACACTGCTGAGCTGCATCATTGTGTCTGTCTGACCTCACGCACACACACTCATGAATAGAAAAAGTAAGAGACTTGAACGTAGGAGACGCTATAGGGCTGATATTGCGTATATATCTGCAGACGGAGTGAGTAGAAATTACAGCTAGTGATTTATTTGGCTTGTGAAGAGAGGGGGAAGATTAAGAATAAGTCTTTCACTTTGATGGAAGCTTTTTAGCAAACCTGTCAGCGCTGAGTGTGTTCCATGCAGGCTCAATGCTTCTAATCAATCTTCTGCCTTGTCCCTCCTCTCTTTTATTTGCTAAACACTTCACAGTAAAAGCAGCTTTGGTAAACAGTAATGTTAAGCTACCATTGTTTTAGAAGCACCTGCTCTGCCACGGAGCGCGGTTAGGCTTGGTATTTATTTGCAAAGGCACACACACACACACACACACACACACACACACACACACACACACACACACACACACACACACACACACACACACACACACACACACACGCACATGCACACACAGCAACATGTAAACAAATACCCACAATCGTCCTACCACTAGTCCACAATCTGGCTTGTGTTTGCTTTCCGGCATTTTTTCACAGGGTGGAAATATTTAGCCCTGATGAAACATGCATTTATCTAGCTTTTTTTTCCTCCCCAACCACAACCTCTAAAATCAAATAAACGAGGGAGCTCTATTCTTTTCTTTTTTTTTTCCTCCATAAAACCCCATCAGGAGGAATGCTGGTAATCCATGTCTACTCCTCCATCATGCCTTGTTCCTCTCATTACCAGCCATGTTGTTCCTATTACGCCTTAACATCCTCTGCTCTTATCAAGATAAATGCGCCGAGATATCATTTCATGTTCCCTCCGTTTTGCTTATTGCCTGCCCAAACACAGAACACAGGTTCACGTCACTGAACCAATTTGCTGCATGATTGTGGTGTGGGAGTTTCTTTTTTTTTTTTCTTCCATCCCTCTTTTCTTTCTCCCTGTGAAAGCTTTTCCACTGACTTGCCCGGCCGCTCTACTTTTCTCTTTTTCTTCTATAACATAAGGAGTTGTTTACTTGGCTCTTGTTAAAGATGGAACACAAGCCTCAGAGACTTGGTTAAGTTAAAGTGATGCAGAGAAAGAATGACAACAACATGTACGTGACAGATATACATAACACAGAGGACGGTCAGTGTTCATTAAAGGGGATTGCAACAAGATTTGACAGGTCCCACATCAGAGGAAGTATCTGGGGATTTTCAGAAAGTCATATTTTTGAAATCCCCAGTTGTTTACAGTTGTTGATCCCATACACCATGACCCCGCACAGAACATCTTATTCCTCAGCAACAGGAGGAACGGCTCAGTGTCGCAGGGAATTACATCCATATTGGACGATTCCACACCTCATGATTTACGTCTATTGCCAACTTTCAGTGCCAATGCAGGAAGTTGTGAATGTGCAAAAAGAATGTAGCACGTCTTACTTTCTATAATGCAGTCCAGCTTTCAACAGCTTTATCCAGGAGAGCAGGGCACTTTTTGTACGTCATCATGTTTCTCCTTTGATATTTATCGATGCTCTCTTTAAAGCCACTTCCTCAGTTTATTTTCTCTATTTAATCTCTGCTTTTTTAAGAACGCTGATATTCGACGATGCTGTAAAATCACGGATTACATTCTATGAAAAAGTTATTTAGCATAGAATGTATGCTAACACATTCGTAGCAGATAAACTATAGTTAAGGTTAGCCAACTAAAACTTGGGGATTGTAAGGGAAAGATTGTGATTTATTGTAATCATGCCTGGCCCCAAGGAGCTGATGCTTTGTGGAACTGTAGTTTGACTAAATCTAATACCAGGAACTGTGAACACATCCCTGATCATCACTTACACACACACACACACACACACACACACACACACACACACACACACACACACACACACACACACACACACACACACACACACACACACACACACACACACACACACACACACACAGCAAAGATTACACTGAGTTTGAAAATATCACAAATTGCAGTGACTGGCTTCCGACTAAGCTGATGATGTTTAACCTGCAACAGTCTGGGCCTTGTGGGAAATAGTGTCTGTTAAAGGCACCTGGAAATGAAATATTAATAATAATATTAGTAAATAGAAGTTTTTTAACATTTGTTTTCTAGACAAATGACCACATAACATATACTGTATTTGGCAAGATTATGTTTTAACACTCCTTGCTGAATTTGGTTTTCTTTCTCCTGGGACAGAACCTGGAAGGTTCGGCTGCTTTTCAGTTCTCTGCATTGCTTCATTCTACCATGTCTTTCCTCTCCACACAAGTGTGCAGAGAGAAAGAGAGAGAGTAAGAAAGAAAGAGAGAGCACGGACAAGAACGAGGACAATTAGCCAGTGTGTGAACAAGCTCTTGTTTATTGACTTTCAGGGAGAAACTTTATTAACCTGCCCAGCCTTGAATGGAAGACACCTGCTGTTGGCACTTAGGCTGTCATTACTGCAGTGGAGAGCCACAGGGAGGGCCCTCGCCGTGCCCAGCACCGCCTGCTGTTCCATTGTCCAGCGCCCCATCATCCAGCAATTGAGTGCTACAACGTTTACAATGAGATTGCCCTTTGTTGGGTATCGTCGCTAAGCTGACAGACCTTTTTCCCCTCACTTGTCAGCAATCAAATTATGGTGGACAAACCCACCGACTCCGGTTTTGTTCCTTTTGTCTGTCGGCAAAAATAGGCGCTGCCCGTGATTGACTGTTCTGTTGAGGTTGCCGTTGGTGAAGTGGGCGATTGCGAAAGAATTAAGTTCACTACAATGATGAAGAAAAACAACCACTTTGGTGGATAAAGAGCCTTAATGGAGGACACTGAGTCATTGTTAGCTTTAAGTGAGCCAATGTGGACACCATACAGTAGACAGGACTGGGCATTCTGATTTCACATACTTCCCTGTCAAACTTGCTGCACTTCCTGACATTTACAGTTTACAGAACAGGGTTGTATGAAACCAGAATTTTCCTTTAACATCTGTTGGACAGAACAGGAGAGCAGCAGCAGTATTTTCTAATTCAATTTGACCCCAAATACTGAATTTTGTAGCGTTAGTAATAGATTTAATAGCAGTAGCTTTCTCTATCTGTCTGATCTTGCCCCAGGAAGGGGAACTAACTGTCACCAAGGAGATGAGAGGATAGATGGGTGCTCCTACTGAGTGATACTTCCTCTAAAGTGCATAGTGTCAATGGCTGACTTTCAGCAGAACAGATAAAACCCAGCTATCCTGGCTTTTATCGTCCTTCGCGGGCTGAGGGAGAACTGATACCGCCCATTACAAGGACAGCGCTGAGGCGAGCCTGGATGCGTGGGCTTTGGTATGTCTGCAGTTAAAAGGAGTATTTGTGTGTATACTTGTGTGTGTGTCTGTGTGTGTCTGTACTGGTCTGCTAACTGATGTATGTCCACTAAAAAAAGAGTTTGAATTATGGCGATAAAACCGGAGTGTTGCTCTGTCGTCTAAAGTCTCTTTATGCAAGTGTGTATTTATTTATTTGTTCTCATTCAGGAAATTAGGGAACTGGAAACCAAGAGCAGTTTACAAGCAAACATCCACAAATATACAAGCTGTGCACATCCAACTTTTAACCTTACTGGAGCCAACATGTACTCTGTGGACCCCTCAGGCAAACATTATGTTGATGATCACAGTTCAACAAAAATAATGTTGCAAATTCAGCTATTGGCTTGTCCTTCCGTCCTCCCAGTGCCCGACAACAAACTATCCATTTGTTTATACACTGTTGGAAAAGGTTTGATAGCGGACACTGAATTTCCTGCTTTTGCTTCTTTGTGTGCAACTTTTGCTCTCATTCCTGTCAAACTGGCCCACAGTTCTGAGCATGTTATGAGGGCCGAGGTGATTAGCTGTAGCAAATTCCCAAGGATTACCAGCCAACTAACAGTTACAGGTCAGCCCTGCCTGCCTTCAGAAATACCAAACTGTAAACAAGTCAAAGCATGACATAAGCACATGTTTTGGTCCAGCCTTGCTTCAAACCTGCATTCTACTGTACCCTCAAACAAGCTGCTATATGGTTGAATTTAAAGAAAATGCATTTGCCGTAAAGGAGGTGTCATTGTGTGTGTAGAGTGTGGGGCGTGTTAATTAGGTGTGGAATGATGACCTTTGCCAGGCCTCAAGGGACCGTTATGCATAGCAGTCATGGAGAGATTAATAGCGATCGCTAGGCAACATCAATGAGTGGTCTGAAAATTCTGTGTCAAGTCATACAGAACACTTCATTTGGCCATGCCAACACCAAATCTACAAGTTGTGGACTGTAAAGCTATGATTTAACAAAATAACTGAGACTCTAGTGAGTGACAGTCTGTGTACTTTTTGCTTCTTAACAGCTTCTTGCTGACTTAAATGTTAAACAATGCAAAGATAAGAGAAGTTATTTTTGAATGGAATTATTAAAACTTTTGTCCATTGTTCTCTCGCTCAGCCTCAACACCAGCAACGACATATATCTCCAAACAATGATAGACGGATTGATGTCTGTATAAATATATATGTATTGTCTTCTACTAAAGGCACTCATTTCATGACTCCCAAAACCTCCATCCCACAATTCGTCTGCTGCTTGTTGGCCAGACTATGCTAACCAGCCCGCTCAAGACAAGAGGCAGAGGAGCTAGTGTGGTGGTGGATAGAAATGATAACATACAGGCACCTCCACTTTCTCTCTCTTCCTCTCTGTCTTAGGCTATTCTATCTGCTCCCTTATGTATCTGAGCACTGCTGAAGCCACTTTTGTGGTGCTTTTCAAGAGAAACCCCTTTGAGAGGCAGCTCCTCAGGGACTGGGGACAGGCAGTCGGCCAGCTTCCAGAGTAAACATATAATCATCCCTCGGACAGCTATAATTATATCTGGGACATGAAGGAACAGAAGCAAGCGAGAGCCAGGCAGATGCACAGTAGGAGAGGTAAAAGCCGAAAGCCGTGCACTTAATATTTGTTTTCTGCCTTTAAATAAAAGCTCAGGTTGTGTTCGGGCAAACAGCGAGGAGAGGGGAAAGATGGAAAAGCAAGTTCTCAGCCTGTTTTAGAGAATCATTCTGGGCAGTAATCTTTTGCATAAGCGTGCACGCACAGACATTTAATGTCAAGACACGTCTGCATCCAATGCAAACACACACACACACACACCTTACATGCACAATTCCACCCACGTACAGTTGAACCAAACACGGAACAGTGGGTGGTTTCAGGGCCAGCATGGGGAGCTCCCCTAAGGCCTGTTCTTTAATCCCACATCTCTCAACAGAGCAACTTTAATGCGGTTCAGGCTTTGTGGTCAACTACTATTCCACCAAGCCACGCTGAAGAGAAATTGATTACAGCGCCTGGCTGGAAAATGGAACGACTTCCAGGATGCTTATTCTGTAATTAAAAACAAATTTGTCGCTACTAAGCAGCAGAAATTAACCTGAGCCAGTGAGTACCTGTTTTCCTTTGCATCACCTGACTTGAAACCAGCCAAGCCTTGGTCTTTTATGTGAAAGTTCCCCTCTAATTTTCCTTGTCTATGGTGCCCCGAGGCGGGCTGGTTGGAGGTGGGGAAGGGTGACATCACGGCATTTAGGCAAATTCCATATGAAAGAAAGAAAAAAAGGAACGGTTGAAGCTATTCTCTATAAAACAGTGGAAACGCAATAAAGTTATAGGAAGCGATTAGCTAAGAATTAAGCAACCTACACAAACCCCCCGTCGTTCTCACACATCATTACTGCCCCCCCCAAACATACAAAGCGGCGCACATGTGCACACAGTGGAGGCTGAGGCTGTCTCTGGGGCCGCGGGTTCAGGCATCAGGAGCAGCAGGGACCGGGGAGGGAGGGATGAGTGAGCAGGCTGCAGCTGGGGTCAGGAGAAGGCACGTTAATCACCGCTATCCTGTCAACAACAAAGAGTGGGCCTCACCCAAATGCTCCAGTCGGTAGCCATAATAACACCACGTAGGTATCGCTGTGAGTCAGGCAGAGGTGTCACTAGAGAACCGAGGAAAAGGAAGTGAAGACACGGTGTGATGATGCAATTACAGGAGTAAAACAGGAGAGGGGAGGAACAGAGAGTAGGACAGAAAAAAAAAAACTCAAGTGGTTCCTTTTCTCGCTTAAGTATCACTTACAACCACAGGGTTTTTTGGGGGGGAGAGGGATCCCACACACCCGCTCACCCCCCAATTAAAACACTATATATTATCATCACTGGCCGGTGTCTGAAGTGACTTATTGCCTGTATGCCCCACTCATCCCCGTAAACACAGCTACTCTTTTGACCCACACCAGTCACACTGGAACTGAAAGTCACTGAACATGGATACTTGCACTACTTCACATTTGTTTTTACCTGTTGCTCCATAACCTCTGATCTAGTAATTCTTTGTTATAGCCTAAATCTTGAAGATGCTCCTAAAGTCTTTCTCACCTCATGTCTGTATGTACATACACGACATGCACGTAAACTCTTTCTAGTTCCGTCCAGCAAATGTGTTGATTCAAGCCTCAGTAATTGAAACATAAGCCTTTCCTGCAGTGACCAGTCTGCGACCCCACATCGGGTCACATTACTGAGCAATGGACGTGTTTAGATTTTTCACTCCAAAAGAAAACATCATTAGGATCTGAGAGTGGATTTCACTTTTCCCTCATGTCCGCAACTCAGAGGGAATGACGATCTCATACCCCCCCTGCCCAGCAAGGACCATGGCCTTAGACCTGACCTTCAACCTACTGGCCCTCCACAGTATACACACACACACACACACACGCTACATTTTTTTTTGCATCTAAATTCTAAAACAGAATTGTCACTTACACAAGTGAACTGTCTCCAGAGTGGTCTTTTTTTCTCTGCATCTTTCTCTCTCTTCCATCTGGACTGTCTCTGCTCCAGCAGTTGTCTGATCTGACACTCAGCCTGATAATAGGGTCGGGCCCAAGTGAAACCAGAAACAATTTGTTTTGGTCTGAGCTATCATTCCATTTCCCATAAGCCGTGCCTCTCCCTTCTCTCCTCTCAGCCCCTCTTTGTATCTCCTGCCAAGAATTAAAAGGAATGACTTTAGACACAGTTACAAAAAGCAGCTGCTGAGCAACTTCCCTCTTAGAAACATACTAGAGGCCATTACAGATTTACATATCTGATTCCAAATCACAAACTGCATGCCTTTTAGAGAGCCCCAAGGCCCTCTGCTCGCTCAGATGGAGCAGCATTTCAGAGCCCTCCTCTGGAATGAATAAGGGAGGAAGTGGAGAGGCCACACTCACCCTAAGGCAGGAAGTGACATACACTCAATGACGCTAGGCAGCAGTTGTTTTGAATCTTGTAAGACAAAAAGAAAGTTCTTAAGAGCAACGATAGACTGAAGGGGAGAGGATGAAGAAAGGAAAAAGGTAATTTGATTAAAGTCGTTGCCTACAGCAGCATTTCCAATTCTAAACATGTCGGTCCTAAACCCGTTGATGTAAACACAGCATGCTCTCTGACCTTTGTGGTAAACATCTGTTCAGGGATAGGCTTTCACCCTCATACGAGCACCGCCTGACATGGCATTGATGAATACGCTTTTAATCACCAAAAGCAACACATAAAATGAATCTTCATTATCTACTTAAGCAACTAAGTAAACACTGCTGTCTTGTGAGCACCAGAGCCACAAGTAAAGCTGTACAAGCCAACTTTATTGACACAAACAAAGCGGGAATTTCAAGCTTGCTGCGAAGTCTATAATCCATGAGGGTTTAAACAAACTATGAGTCTTAGAGATCAAATCAGTTCGGCGTGAAAAGTGTCAACTTTTGTCCTACGTTACGTCAGGACTAACTCCTCTGCATCACTTCTCATCGCTCGCTCTATCTGTCCTCAATCTTGTCGGTGTTGGTACAGCACTACTGTATCATCTAAAAAATGGAGACAATTGGAGGCTCGGTGCCTCAGGAGACAGAGGGACATCCCTCGGGAGAGAAGGAAGACCCTTTAAAGGGTGAGCAGCAGCCGGTGGGTCCGGGGCCTGGGCCTCGTAAAAAGAGCCGCAGCCGGCTGGGCCAAGGGGGAGGAAGGAGGCAATTAAAAGACCCGCAAGTGGCCTGAACACTGGGCACCAGCTGACTTTTATCATGTCATGAAATAACTACATGCATGGCCAATGGCAAAGACATAGAGAGTGAGAGAGATGGAGAATGAAAAAAAGATATTGAGATGGAGGTAGACTAGTGGTTGACTGTATTCTGGATTGGGGCTAGGACCGGCCGGACCACCGCTGAGAAAAGGGGAAAACTATCAAGACAGACGACTTCCTACCGGAGTCTGATTATCCCCTGGAGGCCCAGGGAGAGCGCTATAAAAGCCTCCTCATTAAGACCGGACCATTTATAGACGGCTTAATGAGTCTAGGCCACTAAAGAAGAGAGGTAACGAGGGACTGATAAAGAGAGTGTCCACTTACTACTTTGGGGTTCCTGTCTCTGCACCTCCTTGCCCTCAGAGGTCTAGTGGGAAAAATCACAACAATCACCAATCGTAGGAGAAAACTACACACAGCCATTTATTTGTCCTGAAATCTTTGTCTACATCCTGAAATTGAAGTCCCTTATTTCAAAGAAGCAGACATTATGTGGATTGCAGACTCATGTCACAAGTGTGCGGGTGTTCAGAGTGCTTCAGTTTAACCCCAATGTAAGTCGGAATGTACTGAAACCTCCCCATGACCTTTAATACGATTAAGGAGCAGCATAAATGTGCTACTGAGGTAACACTGGTCTCTGATCACAAATGTCAATCCAGACCACTGAATACTTAGATAAGCTGCACATTGCTTGAAGCCATCCTATATTATTTTCCCTACCTGCACATCAACTCACACTTTTTTGCCTAAGAGGCAAAAACTGAACTCCAACCAAATGACTGGATGGGCCCTCAGCATCTGATAAGTCCCACAGTACAAACAGAGCGAATGGCTCCTATAGGTCATTTGTCACACCACTCCTCCTCAAGCTCCATGCATCCTGGTCACCGCCCTCCATGACTGATAAACTACACTGATCCTATCTGTTCCTCTGAAAACAACAAACACCACGTCTTGACAGCTCCTTCAAAGTCACCCTAAACACATACGTGCATGTGCATGTGCATGTGCATACTAACCCACCTGTGGTAAGTGTGCACAAGAATTTGGAACACAGACCTTGTCTTCTAAAATCTTAATTAACAACAATACGCTTCTATAATGAGATATTTTGAGAATCATTCAACTTCAAGTAGAAAAGGAGAGAAAAATATCATAAAGCCTCCCTCATTTACATTTTATCCAACACCATCCTCAAGACCACATTGTAAAATCCCAGTTAGACCAATCATAAAATACTTTTAATAATGCAATGCCAATAAATAGTGCAATAAAAGTGCTGGCAGTAGTTCTGGAGTCCTCTCGCAGTGCTCTTCTAATGACTGCAGATGGATTGGTCTCTTCACTTGCTCGGCGGCACACTGGGTGTTATTCTCCCCCTCGGAAATAAAGAGGCGTTTTGTTCCTTCAGAAAAAGGCTTTGAGGTGGTATCAGTGCGCCACGTTGTGCCAAGGCGGAGAAAAAGAAAGTGAGAGCGAGTGAGGCCGTTTGAGAAAGAAGAGTGAATGATTAATAACATCGCTGCGAGCGGAGAGCAGTCAGGGAGGGATGAGACAGCACAATAAGACGGGGTGATTAGAATCCCATTTAATTAGATAGTTCCCCTCCCGCAGATCCCTTTAGCATCTGAATCCAGGCAGCATAATGCTGCGACTCCCCTGCAAAAGGAGATCATGAAGAAAAACAGTGTCTGACAATCAAAGAATAGCTGAATTTGAGGGAACTTTTTTTTTTTCTTTCAGCCAAACCGTGAAGCACCTTGGAGCATGAAATGTGGCTCCAATTGTTACTCTGTGTGTGTATCCACCCATAGCGCTAGAGAAGGGTTATTGGCAGGCAGGAGGAGGGGAGTTTCGGGAGTGGATGCTGAGCTGAGAATGCCAGGAATGTCCAGCCCTGTTTACAGCCCGGGCCGGTTCACACCTGCAGGTCAGGGTGCTATCACCAGCCCCGGCCCCTCCTCTCCCTTCTGCCCTCCTCATTACAAGAGGGTCAAGCTCAGAGGTGACCTAATTAGAAGCTCATTACATCACAGACAATCTCCATTAGCATGCCAAGCTGGCCTGTTAATCCATTAGCACCACAGAGGCCCCCAGGGCAGCCTTTACATTCCTGCCCCTGTGGCCCTCACTGAGGGCCCCCCGCCACACACAAACACCCAGTCGCACACACACCTATACCTATGTTGATGGGAGACACCGAAATAATGCTAGTGTTCTGGATCAAATATGAACAATAGAACAGATTCTAATACAATGTCACCCAAAGGCTAATCAAAAGCATTTAGGGAACACCGTAATGTAATGGTTACCAATGTGCTCCAAGGTGAACTACAGTATTAAGCCTGAGTCATAGTTTAACTACCGTTTATGTCAATAATGGGTTATTTTGTTACTTTCTTAGGATTGGCTCAAACCTCTTGATTTACAGTACAGTAGATGCTGAGGTCTGTTATCTCTTTAAAACAAGCATATCAGTGTTTGCTAAAAAAAAACAACAGACTGCTACCGCTTGGTCAGGTAATATAAAGTTGAGAAAATCTAAATTCGTCGTACAGTATCTTGAGTTTGTAGTATAAGTAAGTAAGTAATATTGGTTCTGTGAAAGCTACCAATTCAGAAATATATCACTTGTTGTGTTTGGTGAGATTTGACCAACTCGTTTTGATGAGGCGGTGATTTCCTGACACTTAAAAGGTCTTTTGCCACAGTGGGACAGGCAGAGGAGGGGGGGGGAGTGTCAGCTACTTCTGGGTTTTTATACGACTGGTGTTTTGCCAGTTAGCTCTTCTCTCTCTTTCTGGATCTAGTGAAGAGCATGTGCAGCTCCAAGATAAATCTTTTCCTCCCCCATTTGACCATTAGAGAGAAAAGAAGAAAAAGGAAGACACGAAACTGAAAGTCATATTTCAACAAGCTTTTTTGGCACCGAAATTGCAGAGTTACAACCCTGTAAATGCTTTTGTGTATTTGCCCTAAGTCTGCTTATAATTATCGTACACATTCAAGTGAAGTTTTAAAAAATGGAAATATTACAGATCAAGCATATGTCAATGAATTCCCTTGCTTTTTTTCCACCGTTTACCACCATAAATGAACTTCCCGCACTGCCTCTTTGTTGGATGAGGCCTCTAAACTGCTGGGTGCAGCTGTGGGGTTGTGGCCCAGTGCTGGGGACTGAAAGAGTCAGTATCCATCTCCTCACTGGGGACCTGGGAGACACTGAGCCCCACTACCTTCCCTTTGAAACCTCTCCCCTCTGGTGACTGGCAGACCATACAACGCTCAGAGCTTTGTAAGTGACTCCATTGTCGGGGGCAGATTGAGAGGAAAAAAGGGGGCTAGCCCTAGGGATAGAAAAGCAAGGTGAAACAAAAAGGTCTGGCTCTGTGGTCTGAAGAGGGCAGGAATGGATCAAAGGGCTGGGTGCTGACCTGCGGCCTTTGTCCGTCAGACAGCCCTGGCTTCATTTAACCTCTCTCTGGAGGCCGGCAAAGCCCACTGGGATATCGTGCTACACAGAAGCCATGCCCTATGGGGACATCTCAGTGCCTCCTCTGCAACCCCTCCACCTTTCCCTCTGTCTCCTCCTCCACCCCTCCACCTGGGACAATATCACAGGTGAAAGTGGAAGGGAGGGGTTGGTCTGCGCTTCGCCCCAACCTGTCAGGGATCCACCACAAAGGGAGCTGAGCCCTCTCTCCGGATGCCCGGCGGCCAAGTCTTACCTTACTACACAGCGTTCACATGGCCTTGCTGCCTCCCTGCCCTGGCTCCACTGGGAGAGCCACAGCATGGAGGGGAATCTGAACAGAGAGGAGCTCTCAGTCGCTCACCTGGGGACGATAAACCTCAGCTATGTGGCAAACAAAGGTGAACTTAGTGGATCTCTGCTGCATTGTTTAGTCGGGGAAACTTAAATCTTCCAGCCTTAATGAATTTCTGAATAGAGGGGATTTTCTATGGTTCAAGGGGCCATGTGTGACTTTTGAAAACCTGTCCATCATGCTTTCTATAGGGGCAAGCCTAACAAGCACACCATGCACAGGATCTGTTCTGAGACTGTCAAATTACATTTTCATCAACTGCACCAAAACACTTTTAGGCCTGTTATCACATGAATTGATGTTACAAAACTGCTCATCTCACTCATCATGAAATTCTAATTATTAGAGGCTACAGGTAAGCGCCGTATAGAGAAGTTGTCGCGGTATTAGAGCAACAGGTGAGCATTTTCCAAAAGAAGCAATTGGCGTGATTACTGGCTCCCTCTGCCCCAAAAGGCAACCAGAGGTCAAGGTGTGGAGCAGTTGAAGAGGGAGAAGGAAGCTGGGACTGGAAGGCAAATGGAAGCAGAGGGAGTACCTGAGATGGGGATGGGGGGTCTAACTATGTTGGGAACGAAAGCTGCCAAATCGTCCTGCTTTCATTAGTGCGCTGAGTGAAGCCTCTGCCGAGGCCTCGATTCCCAAGACTCTCAGATAACAAGTGGCTTCCCACACTGAGGCTTTCTGTTTTCTGTTTCCTCTCCAATAAAACCAGCCAGAGAGCGGGAGAGAGAGAGAGACGGCGGAACAAGAGTGATAGACGGGTGGGGAAAGGAGAGAGGGGACCCCCTTGGACTGCTGTTATCTGTCTAACTCAGTCATTTGGGGGAGGGGAGGGGCAGTTTGGTTTATTTTCCCTAAGCCCAATGAATGGCTGCCGACAAGGCATTTCTGATGGCCGTGATAAGATATCCCACACCCGGTGTCCAGCCCCTCTAGCCCCGACCAGACCTCCAACTCCGGCCTTTCAAGTAACCAGGTTAACCATCCTTCCAAGAGCCGGTACTGAAAGACAAAGTGAGGTGGTCCCCCGCTGAAACGCACAAATGTAGCAGACTGAGTGAAAGCGGAAGGCAACGAGTGGAGGTCACTTAAATGACCCCCCACACACAGTAATGCACAGGCCGAGACAAAAGCATTCCATAGGCAATGCCAGCCATCCTGTTAGTGATAGGCTCTAGATAGGGCCTATATAGGACTCTACTCCATGCAGCTGGCTGGTGTATGCAGAGAATGTTGTTTGTCTGAGGCCCAGCCACGATCCTATGCATGCAAACATTTTGGATGTACAGAGTTCAGTGCTTTGGACTGTTTAACCAGCTGCCAGCTGCTATCATACAGTATGATCATCAACATATATTCTGTATATACAGCAAGAATGGAAACAGTAAAGGCATAAAGACTAATTCCTCCATTTGGGATTTGTGTTACATGAGTGAATGGAGGTTTACCGTCCTCCTCAAGAGCTTAATGCTGAAAATGACTTTTTCACACAGAATCTGGATTTGTTAAAGACAAAGGTAAAAAGTTGTTTTAAAGATCTGTATATTTGGTACAGGTGCCGTCATATGAGCTCAACGTGGATGGACCGTTTCCTCTGCTCTGTACAGTGGGCCTGTTAAACTACACATAAAAAAAGAAGTTAGGAGGAGGCCAAGACATTAAATCCAGCAGGGGCAGCCTTATTACTTCCTGTCAAATACCCTATCATCCCTCCTCCCTCGTGATATGACAGGACCCCATTCACTATATACACACAAATGTGAAATAAATTGAATTGAAGTGCAAATACTAATCAACACAGTCAGAAAACCACATACAAGCAAGAACTTCTAATGCCCTCTTGTCAGCACTGAGCATACAGAGAAAGAGCTTAAAACTGAGGCAGAGTGAGATGAGAGGCAGCACGGGCACAGAAGCTACACACATGTATGCTCAAACACACAAACACACAGCCACAGCATACTGGGCCAAGCTGCTTCTCATTTAGAGGGTTCCATTACAGAGCATGCACACCCCCGAACGGTCCTAAACGAACCTCCTGCTCTGCCCCGTCCGCTCACCTCACTGACAGCAGCTGGAGGACGCGGTGGAGGGTGGAGGGTGGAGGGTGGAGGGGGGGATGGAGAGGAGAGCAAGCGGGTGTTTGTGTTGGAGAGGTAGGGTGGCAGCAAGGGTGATAAACTGTGACCTTCTCCTCATACTGCAACAGGCCTAATGGCTGCCCTGAGTGCTCTAGCTCAAGGTGTCTGAGCCTCTAAATGGAGGGGTATTTTTATCCAACTCACTCACACACACACACACACACACACACACACACACACACACACACACACACACACACACACACACACACACACACACACACACACACTCACATATTAACAAACGCTGTGAATGGTGTGTAGAGCCAGGTCTGACGTCCGGGTGCACCACAGGGTGAGGGAGGGCGGGCGAGTTGGCACGCAGCGCTGGCAGTACTCAAGTTCCTGATAGCTTTCAGGGGCCTTTGATGTTCTTTGCATCCCCCGGCCCCCTCGCCGCTCCATCCCCGTGGCCTCCCCCTCGCAGGAAATTGCATTCTGTCCGCTGCCACAGCAGATAAATGAGGCAGGAGAGGGGCTGCACACTGTCACCAGCCGACCTGGCCTGTCTCACACTGCAACCTGCAGTGTGTTAGCCGCGTGTACTCCTATCCGGCACCCACGGCTGGCTGGCCTCGGGGAGAATGCATACGCACGTACATGTAAACACACGTGTATCGACGGACACGTAGACAGAACTGTAGACAAGCATGTCGTTGTATAATCTCACTAACAGACAAAGACATATATAAATACATATACACAGAGAAAGCAGGCACGTGGATCACAAATTCCCAATAGCAGTGCGAACTCATACATCCTCACTTTAGCCGTAGCATGCAGACAAGGATAACAACACTTTTCACGCTTGCAGCTAGCGTGTCACATCTGATTACATCATGGGGAGATTCCTGTGATCCTTCCGTAGACATTGTCTGGGAATGCTGAGAAATAATACAGCTAAAAAGTACTGCTCACGCAATGGGGACCCCAGTGGTACTTAAGGGCATGGAGGTGACTAGAAATTTACGGGACGTTGCCTATGAGCATGTGTGTCCATGCATGTGTGAGATCATGCTTTGCGATTGTGTGTAAATGTGCACATGTGTGGCTATAGGTGCGTGTCTGAGATCATGGGCGTTTGTGCAAGCGACTAGCCTCAGCCAACAAGTATGTTTGATCAGTGTTGCGCTACATGCAGCAGGGTTCGCTGTAGCGAAATGAGTTACAGCTACAAGGTGATGTCAGTCCTATTGAAACCCAATGGAACAACCCCACCCTGCATGCTTTAGGCTTGTAGCCCTTGGACTAGGGGGCCACTACACTGGTGCTCTCAGATGTGGAAGTATTTCACATATGTAAATCAAATATTCCAGTCAAATACAATTTCCATGTCCAAATAATAATACTCTTGACTCTTGACTCTTATCTATCTGAGGCTTTATTGGGAAATGAAGGGCGCAGTGCCACAAGCCCAAGTGTGAAGTTTTATGTTGTGTATGACTCATGGAGGCTGCGAACATGTTCATAACATGGAACATTTATTACCTTTATATCCTGTCGTTTATCTTCCAACTCATAGCCTTCCTCTTTCTGTCGGTCATATGAATGAGATGGTGGGCTTAAACTGAGGGAAATCTGCTTCATGTTCTGATTTGTATGTGGCCTGAACCGGTCTGCTAGAGGATTCTCTTTTCTTTTATGTTTTTTTAACCTTTCTTCTCAGACCATGTCCACATTAGACAAAAACATTTAAAGAACTTTTTACTGACAGTTGTGTGTGTTTCGATCAACTTACATTTATGCAAATATTGCGCTTCTTTTTCCACCTGAAATGGCATCTTTGTTTTTTAATGAAGGAATTTGTCTCTTAGGGTGATTGTGTACTTTCTGTTGTTTAAGCCGTTATTTGTAATAGAGAAGGGGGCATTTACAACAGCCACCGTCTAGACTTGAACTGAGGATACTTCATTTACATGCAGCCCCAAACACCCTGCTGGCAAGTAATATGACACGGATGTTTTTATTACACCGGTGATGCAGAAACAATATGTATTTGATATATCTCTTTCCTAAAGCCATTACTGGATCTTTGCTTTTGTGATACGGCAAATTCTGTGCAAAATGTTGGCTACATTTTTCTAGTTTCTGCCGTTTCCTCTGGAACTTGTGTGTGCAAATGGGTGAAAACATACTCCACTTGTATTGGTTTATAACGTTAGTCACATTGATGTAACCTCCAGTACAATTACAGAGACAGTTGCAGGTGACGGAATGTGGGATTGTAACTGAAGAATTAAGCCATGTCAGTGAAAAATATCTTGAGTTTTCAAATAGATTTACTTTGGACTGTGTTTTCAAAAACATTATTTTTGAAGGTAAGTTTAAAGAGAAAAAGGATACTTTTTTTTTTATATAGCAAACATCTTCTAACTCCCTCACTGTTTCTTCTGTGCAGAGACGCTCCCCTCCCCAAAACACTCTCCTGTTGATGGGAGTGATCCTGCATGTGGTGAGTGAGGAGAGCAAGGACACCATGCGGTTCTCTCCTGTGTAACACACACACACCAAATGCACACACACACACACATCAGGCCGACCCCATTACCCACCACCACCACCTCTGCAACTGCCCCACATGACCCTTCATGCTCTCCTGAGCTGTACCAGAGCGCCCCTTCACATCAGCAGGCTTCTGATTGACAGGCTGTGAAGATACACCAACATGGTCTCCATTTAGCTCAAGTACCACACCGCCATCACCTCAGAAACCCCCACTCGCCCTCCTCTCCACGTCCCAGGAGAAAACACACTTGAGCCAAAGTGTTTCAGAGCAGGATGTTTCCTGGGGAGAAAAGGTTTCGTCTCGGGTCAGCGTGCACTGCTGTGATGGAGGGTGCTTTTTCACGAGGGTGTGGGAGGGGCGGGGGGTGGTGGTCAGCTTATGATGAGAGGATGGAGGAAAAGCCAAGAGGAGGAGGGGTAGTGAGAAATGGAAACAAGGCGTGTGGATGTTTGAAGAAGCGAACCATGCCATAGGTAGGGTGGCAGGAGTGTGTGTGTGTGTGTGTGTGTGTGTGTGTGTGTGTGTGTGTGTGTGTGTGTGTGTGTGTGTGTGTGTGTGTGTGTGTGTGTGTGTGTGTGTGTGTGTGTGTGGGTTTGGAATGGGCTGGAAGTGGAAGTCGGGTCAGTGGATGAAGGGATAGAGGGGTGTCAGGGGGTTGGAGAGTTTAGAGAGGTGAGGTGGTGGAGGGGGAGCTGAGGGTGTTTAGTCCTGAGAGGAAACATTAGCAAAGCGAGGAGGAAAAGCTGCCAAATTAACTTCTCACCCTTTCAATCACACCCCTGAGAGTTCCTGCCCCGCTTTACTTCTGCCGATCTGGCTCCACTTTTTGGATGAACGACTCGTTTCTTTTTTCATCCGTTTCCTTTTCTTTTTTTTGGCCCTGCACCGTATAGACACATTGCACCCTCACGCCAACCTTATGACCCTCTACACCCTTCCCCATGCATCTCTTCCCCCTTGTTGCACCCTCCTTTCAGCCACCGGCATTAACCGACTACAAACGCTACTTCCGCAGCCAATCAGCTTGCAGGACCTTCCTCTGCCTCCGCTCCTGAATCTGCAGCAAAGGAAGGGGCTTCAAACATGACTGTCTAAAATAACAGTAACAGTAGTAATGTGTCAGAAATCAAACTCATACCTTGTTAAATATATCCACTCTCAACAGACTGAATTCGAGCCCCAGAGAGAAGAAAAAACCCCTCTTAATGTATCACATCTTTCTAGGAAGAGAAAGAAACGTGCATTATTGTGGGTTTAAAAGATCACCAGAGGAGTGGAGCAGATGGTCTTTCATGAGTGGCGCTTTTGTAAAGCCATCCATGTGCATTCAGCTCAACCCGCTCCAGCCTGAGCAGCATGGTCTGGAGTGTGGTAATACAGTTCAGACCGCTCTCCTCCTCCATCGTTCACTCCCGCCCTCCCTGACATTCCTACACAGAGCCGTTCTGCCCTAATTTGTTTGTATTTGTGCATTATTTTTTTTCAGCTTTCTGCTTTGCCTGCTTTCTTTTCTTGCTGCCTCTCTGTCATGTACCAGATTAGGTGGTTGGTTCCTCCTCTTTAGGTCCCTTCAATCTAAAATAGATGATTAGAGTCATTCTGCAAGACAAATGTAACTTTTCTGGACGCTCTAAATCTGTTTAGGCACATTTAATAGTGTCAATTATTGTGGGGCCAGACGGGGGACTTGGGCCTTTCTGTAGTCAGGGCCCTTAATAACATTGGCTACAATGAGAAGCAGATGCTGACCCGCTTGGTCCCTTTGAAAAAAGACATTTGAGTAGCTCTGCTTCTAATTTATGAGCCCCCCTCCACATCTGGAATTCTTTATAATTAAAACATAAACCCCAAAGTTCTACTTCCACCTGTCAAACGTTGAGAAGATGAACATAGTAATGGGCTTCTCCTGCGTTGGTGGAGAGATGGAGAGACTGGTTTTGCTTGTTCTTTTTTTTTAAGGGAGGGGAAAAAGGGGGAATAAGGGGTTGCAAAGAGAGGCCTTCTTTTCTTATTGTTTTGCTTCATGGCAAGGTCTGCTGCACTGCACAACTTTTTAGATCAAGTTTAACCAAAAGGACTGGATCCACAAAAGTGTGATAGAAGTTAACAATCACACTTTGGTTGTGGAAGTGTACAAATTCATATTTGGAGTCAAATCCTCTCTGGGTCAATTATTTTCTTTTGAAGTATTTTTTTCTCTCAAGAATCAGGTTCAAAGTGATAGACGGAAAACCAAGATTTCCGATCTCACACCGGAAGCAACACGTTCAAGCTTAATAGATTTAATTTCCATGTATTAGCAAGTAATGAAGCAAAAAAAATGGATTTGCCATGGCTGGTGAATAAAATAATTGCCCATAATAGGGTTTGTTCCAACAGATCAATAGGACCTACATGTGTGAGTTCCGAGTGTGTGTGTGTGCATGTGTACGTGCCTGTGGAGGTGTGTGAGCGCTAAAGCCTCTCAGACTTAAAGCTCCCTTCATTAAATCGAATTAAGATCCTGCACCCAGCAGATTAATTTTCTTTGTCTTTTTCTTCCCTTTTCTTCCTCCCCTCCCCTCCTCCTCACACCCTCCTTCCGAGACAAAAGCAGCTGTGAGAGGGGCCGTCGAGCTTGTGGAGGTTGCAGAGTGCAGCTCGTGCAGTTAATCCTGCTGTGAGTACGGCCATGAGGACAGCATTCCTTCCATTTTCTCTGCTATTACCAGATCACCATAATTAAGTCTTCGGTGTTAATGGGGACACCAGACCCGGGCAGAGAGCTCATTCGCACCGGCTTCCTGTGGCTACTGCTGGAATTGAGTAGGGGTCCCACATGCCTAGTGTGTGAGGAAACGGGTGTCTGAGAAACTTCTCCCAAATGCACACCTGTAACACCTGCAATACAACTCATGGGCATATGAGCCTGCATGGATTAACACATGCTAGGCCACATGAAAACACAGCCTTAGTTTTTATTCCCAAAGTGAAGGTCAACATCCTGTATATATCTTGCTCCTAAAAGGGTCTTTGCAAATCTTCCTCATCACTCTTCTGAAGAAAACTGGCCTCTGTCGCTGCTGTCAACTCGCACCGTCAGCTGTGATGAAGAGGCAACATTGTCTGCAGGTGTGAGGCCGTTAAAACCAGACCAAAGTAGTTCCCAACAACGACATAAAATGCACACCCTCAAAGGAGATGGAGGCGGGTGTTTTTTTAAAAGGGAGGAGGTTGCGCTGTTGTCCTGAGGGAGAGAAACTAGCACAGTGTGGGACAGGTTTGGGGAAAAAGAGCGGGGCGGCGGGGAAGGGAAAATGAGCTAAACAAGGTGGACGGAGAAGGAGAGGGCAGACTGTGAGTGGAGCGCAAGAAAAAAGGGGGGAAAGTGGCAGAAACACAGGGTGAAAGGAGGGGAAGTGAAGCAGGGCAAGGCTGCAGGGAGGTAGGGGGAGAGGGAGCGAGAGAGGAGGGCCTCTTTGTGGATCATTGACAGATAATGGGCTCATTAGGCCAAACGTAGCTTAAAAAGGCTGTGGCTCTCTAAACAAACAGAGCGGGCGCTGAGGAGACGGACTTAAGGACATGGATAGAGATATAATGAGGCCCTCCGCCCTCGTCCTGCCGAGCAAAGGGAAGCCCACCAACTGGCTGCCCGCTCAGCGATCAGCCAACCCGCTTCAACCCCAGTTGTCCTCAGCTCCCTCACAAAAGAACCTCCACTGATTCTCTGTAACCCTGTTTTTTCTTATTTATGAATATTTAGGTTTGTTGAAAATTGTGTTTTCAAAATCTTAGTACATTTGAAAACCCATATTTTCCCCTCTGTTTGAGTATTTTTTTTACACATTTTAGGCTTTCCGTGTGTCTTTTACGCTGCTTTTCACATGTAATTTAACGCCACGTCGTTACCGTGAAACGGTCACACAGCAGCAAGGGATATTCTGTTCCTCTGGTTAACAGCTATTGTGCAACAATTAAATCAGTTTAAAATAATTGTATATTGTTTGCCAAAAGAATTAGGACAGGAAAAGAGCATTTATAGTTGTTTGTTTGTTTCAGATTTTTATTATAGGCCGTGATTTTTATGAAAATCTGGAAACAATTGTGTGGATGTGTGTTGTTTTGTCATATAACTGCTGTTTTGGATAAAGCCTGCAGAGAGCAGACAAAAAGTCGAAATCTCACACACACGCAAATACAAACACTTCTCAACTCCCCTTGCTCCACTTAGTGGCCTGGCCCACACATCAGCCACCCAGGTCTTACTCACTATAAACAAGTCTGTTTGTTGACGAGTGGGAAATACTCATTTTGACTCATGCATTAGATCGGTTCTCCCTCACAAAACACCTGGAGCTATTTATTTTCCGTCACCTTGTAAAAAGCAGTCAACATCATACTGTACACGTCATCGTGCTGTATTACTCACTCATTAGGGTTAGCAATCCAGCACTGTCCTCATCACCAGCTCTCCCAGAGGAGCAATATCGCAAATAAAAGCCCTCGAGTAATGCAAATAAAAATTGTTACTGAGAAGGCAGAAGAAATGTGAGCTGCAGTGTTAAATGTTTGTGGTTATAGGATGCTGTTCCAGCGAAGACGTTTTGTGGGGAACCAGAATTCTTATTAAGCAATCGGCATGTGAGTTGCATTGCCAGAAGGGGACAGGCCCTCAGTTGTGTTCACTCAGATGCCATTTAGAGTAAAGAACCATCTCTATGCGGCAATTGCTTTGGTGAATAACAAATTCCTTTTGAGGTCCAAATTGATATTGTATGACAGCGCATGCGATTGAAGTGCTCCACTGTAGCATACTATTAGGTACCATGGCTGTAAGCAATAACAGAGCAGTTTGCCCTTGAACTCCTGTAATCAACTCAGGGATACGTTAACACAGAGCATGGCCATCAAACCATTGAAACTGCCACCAGATTTATAGCGAGAAGACGTAAAGAGGCTGCTGTCTGGTTCTCCAGGAAACCAAAATATCTTCCTCTCCTCTCCCATTACAGAATGTTTGCCTTTGTTTCCCCTTTATTAATACCAATATATTACACAGGGAAAAGCAGGAGAGCATTACTTGGGGGGGGGGGGGGGGGGGGAAAAATTGTAAAGGAGGCCCAGGCAGTTTCTGTTCATCTCCAGCTGCTTCCCTGCTCATCATGCTGAGAACTAACATGAAACACGCTCACGCTACGGCCCTCCTTTCACACACATCTGACATCCATTAAGGATACTGATGGAGGACCAAGCCTCTGAGGGGAATTGCGGTCCCATCTCTCAGCTTCTCTCCTACAAAAGAAGGGAAGGGAAGGGGGAGGACGAAGGAGATTGTAAGAAAGGGGGATATTTCTGACAACTGGATATTGGTGCAAACTCGGGCTACAATGCACACTTCTCCTCTCGATTAGCACCCAACAACATGTGCATACTTCTTTTTTCTAACAATGTTGATATAAAACAACATTTACAATTTGGTTTGACATACATTTTTAGTACGACTTTCTGTGAAAATGAAGGTATGTCTTTCTATTTTACAAACCATCACAGTATGTAACCAAACATCACCTGGCGGCCATATTGTACTTTAGAATACTAGTTAAAATAACTTAATAGAATAAATGAATAGACAATAAACAGACAGTCACAATAGGAAAACCACTGGTAACAAACCGAACTGACTAGCAGACAAAAGCTAGGTCTAGATCTTGCTCTGGTTACCACAGCGGCAGTTTTGCAGCGTCTGGATCGAACCCATCTTTGAAGGTTACTGGGCCATTCTGTAAAAACATTCCAAAGGAGTCAGTGGTATATTTCTATTCCCTGGGAACTTTTCCCCACTCAGATAAGTCAACCCTGACAGTGTGAAACATCATCTGAAAACACTGAGGATCGGCCCAACACATGTAGGTCTCCATGCAAGGCCACACAGGTCCTAAGGGCAGAACACTCACCTTGTAAATGACAGGCAGATCAAAAAGAGAAAGTGTTTTCATGGACAAATCTATTCAACATCACCTTTGAAGGATTATCATCCTTCCTGGAAGAAGAACAAAGTTTAATAATGACAATCAAACTTTTGTGCTTATGTCTGTTGAAAAAACATAGTTAAAGCTTAAAACTGGAAGCAGAGGAAAACAGCTAACCTGGCTCTGTTCTATAGTAACCAAGCCCACAGCATCTCTTAAGCTCCCTAATTAACATCTTAAACCTCATTTTCTCAATCCATCCAAAAAATGAAATGTACAAACACACATCTTGCTTTATCATCAGACAGCTCTATGCTAGCTGTTACCCCATGTTCCCTTACTTAATGCTATGCTAAGCTTACAGGCTGCTGGCTGTAGACTTATCATTAATACTGTATGCATATTTCCCAACATGTCAAACTATTCATATCCCTTTTGGCAAGAGAGCAAGTTTAGCTTGGAAAAACAAGAATGATAGATTGGAAGTGTGTAGATTGAAGAGGCTAGCGTTTGGAGAACCGAGCCGGAGAAGGTGTTTGTCTAAACAAGGTAACACTAGCTCCGTGTCTGATGTGTATAGAGCTGAGTGAGAGGAACATCACCCTGCTGTCTCCTCTACTTGTTTACTTCAGCGTGGTGCCCTCTAGGGCCACCCCACAGGGACCCCCAACCACATGGACCCACAGCTCGCACGGACAAACAGAGGGATAGAGAGAAGAGTCGTGTGAAAGAGAGAAGAGACACACCTCATTAATCTTCCTGGCACTTTCCACTCCGCGGCTGTCTGTTTGGCAAGCAAGTTTACTTTTACGTGGAGGTGAAAGTGACTGATACCTAAACGGCCTCCTTAAAATGCTAAATGTTCAACGTCACCCCACAAGTAATAATTTACACAGTTTGTAATTTACACGCCATCTGATTTTCCAAACTCTTTCATGCTCTCTGCATTCTCTCATCTCTTAAAATGGAAGTCCCAAATATGTTTGGACGAATACTTTCTCATCCTGGCTGGCGTTTTAAGAAGTGAAGTCTATTATGACGTGTTGAAGAGAGCACATCAAAACTTACATGTACAGTTTGTCAGTTTTACTGATAACTTTTGTGGTCTAAAGACGGCCCTCGTGAAATGCTCTGACTCACTCACACTAAGTTATTTTACTCAAGTGAAAGAATTCTGTCGGCAGACACAAACCAGGCGGGCAGACTTGCCCACCTTATAAAACGGTGCGGCATGTCCGCTCGTCCAATTAAAGCGGACAAAAATAAATGTTTCAAGGAAGCAGTTGTCTGGTGGTGAATTAAAAGAAGTGTCCGACCTTTTTCCCGGAAATAAACTTGCTGGATATCTTGCAGAGAAGAGAAGGCAACTTTTTTTTTTCACAGTTTGTTTTTTACGTTTTATTTGGCAGGAGGACTTTTTAACCTTTGGGTCCATCAAGGCTTGTTGTTTCCCCCACTTTGCAGTCTTTATGCTAAGCTAAGCTAACCGTCTCCTGGTCCCGGTTTAAGTTTTAATGCATATAAGAGTGGTGTAAATGTTCTAACTTAAGTCTCAGCAAAGAAACCAATAAGTGTATTGCCCAAATAGTCTGTACCTTGAACCTTACTTGTATGCAACTCTAGTCTGCTTAAGTTTTGAGTTAAGTCTGTTTTATTGTTGTTTTCAAGTCTAATAAAATAAAAAAGAGACAGCATCACAGACACAAGAACAAACAGTACACTTCATTATTAATAGGTCTAATCTATAAGAACACATTTTAATTTAAATACTATCACATAAAAAGGCTTATTATTCTTGACCAGATAACATTCTCTCACACAAACACTGGGACAGCAGTCAGTCAGTCAGTCAGTCAGGTCAGGCAGGCAGTCCCAGACCAGGCTCCAGTGTGGAGGGATATCAGACTTGTGAATTGTAGCGGGGAGTCTGAATGACAATGGGTCTGGGGATCCCTGGAGGAGATTGTTATGGGCAACAGGACCAGGCAGCGGCTGTGGTGTTCAGGAGTCAACAGCCCCAATCACCCACCTGGAACCTGGAGCCCAGACAGCCGGGGGGAGGTGGAGCCGCCGCCCTGACCACGGCTACAGGCTGCAGGGACAAGAGGAGCCCCCGGCCCAGACGGATCCACCAGGACTGTGCCGTCTCTCTGCTTCAAGTCCCGCCCTGTTGGTGACCTGCATGTGCCCCTCCCTTCCATTATAGTAGCCCAAAAACCAGCCGTGTTAAATCCCCCCCCCCCACGTTTGCTCCCCTCTACTACCAGCTCCTCCTCTTCAGGACCCTTTTGACCACACCCAGCTATCCCCACCTAAAAAGTGCTCCGCTCCAGTTTAATCACCTCTGGTTGTGGGTGGAGGCAGGTGGGGGCTTTGAGGGAGTGGAGGCGAAAAAAAACCCCACATATTACATCATGTATTTACTTATCCAGGGTTGCTAGCGACTGACATGGAGAGTGGAGCCGGGGGTGAAAGGTGAAGGATTCAGGAGTAAATGAGTCATGACCAAAAGCAAAGGGTTGTATTCTGGGGACAAGGTTGCTTAAACACCAAAAGGGTTCACAGCACCTCTATAAAGACACTAACATGTCTGTGGTTGGAGAGTAAAAGTCCTAAAACTCTCACAGGAACACCTGGGGTTCGTGTGATTGCTACAGACAAATTTCTAACCTAGTCCTCAGAGGCTTCCCAGATGTACACGTCTTGAACATAACACCGTAATGTTTCCCAGAATACAGAGTAAGCACTTTGAGATTATTTGCTATTAATGAAAACAATTAGGGGCTCAGGCTTTTGGTAGCCTGCCAACTACCGTTTCAACATCTTTCCTTCCCTGCAAGTGGAATTTGAACCCTCTAAATTGCTTCCCTTTAGTAACAATGCCGTAAACACCCTCCAATCCCCTCTCAAACATCTGCCCATGGTCAACATCTACTCCGTAACTGCTAGTGACATGTGCCGCGGCTCGACCTTGTAGTGCGTCCAACCACCTCAACCTTAGAGAGGTGGTGCAGCGCAGAGAGACCAAACAGACCCAGTGAAGTCAATCACTGATCCTCAATCCTGAGAAAAAAAGGCGATGCAGAGAGGGTGAAACGAAGGTTTAAAAAAAAAAAAAAAAAAAAAGATAGAAGAGGTGAGGGAGAAAGCAAAAGAAAACAGAGGAAGGGTGGATGGACTTCCACTCATTTATCTCTCATGTCCCAGCAACCCTTTGCCTGTCTGTTGGAGCGGCAATGGCCCGCGCGGAGACATCAAGCACATTCCAAGAGTCGGCCCAATTACGGGCAGATGAGGGGCAGTTCTCTTTGTTTAAGAACAAAGCCAGAAGTGACACAACTGGTCTTTAAAGGGAGCTCTCACAGCCGTGGCTGAAGAAGAGAGGGGGGGACCGGTGGGTGGGGGAGGTGACCAGCTGGTTATAAATATCTATTTGGTCAGTTACTGGAAGGAAAATTTGCAGTTTGTTTGTCATCCACTCATCCAGGTGGTGGGCCTGGCGGTTGCAAAACATCAGAGCAGAGAGAGAGAGAGAGAGAGAGAGAGAGAAAGAGAGAGAGGGGCCAACCTGTTTCACTTTGACTGCCAGAGATGTGGAATTCGACTAATTCGTATATGAAAGCCACATGTCATCCTCAAGTGTGTACCTGCAGTGAGAGAAAGCTCTTGGCAAGATCTCGTTGCATATTTAACACAGTAATTGTTTTGGCTGTACAGATTAAATGTTGCTGCGAGGGAATTAGTCTTGCACTCTTAATTACGCAATAGTGGAGCATGTTTTAATGGCTATCATCTGGAAAATACTAATATAAGAACATTCCTGTTGAGTTGACCGGGATTGAAGAACATTCTAGGTTGAGCGATTCATAACTAATTAAGAAAAAAAACAAGTTTCTTTCCATGTTTTTGGCCTCAGACTACTCTGTTCTACTGTCAAAACTATGAAAGGCTATGAAATAAGCTTGTATGGGTTTTGAATTGTGAATTACTGCTGGGATGACTCAAAATGTATCTTTTGAGCTCAACACTAGGGTAGAAAGGTGCCTGTGATAGTAAGTGGATAGTCAGTTACAACTGTTTTCAAGTTATCAAAATGGACAAACATCCACATAAGCATCTCAAACCACTTGTGCAGGATGATCTCCTTCTCTGTCTATCCATAATCCCAGAATATGTCATGGTTATTATCCAAAATAGAGCTTCCACATTGTAATACTGCCTAAAAAAAATATAAAGCTCCTCAAGAAGCTGGGTCTCATGGTGAAAGACAATGTTTTTCACATCAATCTTTCAAACCTACCAGGGGTGTGAATTCCTTTTTTTTTTTGTTTACTAAAAAGTCTGATCTAGGACAGAGAAACACTGTTAGAATGCACATTGTGCAAGTGGTTATTGATGGCCAGAAGCATGGAGTATTGGACTGCAGAGGGGCGGGACAAGTTTAAAGTTTAATTCCCACTCTGCAGTAAATTAGAACACAGCAGGGTAATGTCTGTTTATCCCAAATACAGCTGCCTGGGCCTCTCTCCTATCCCTCTCCTTTTACTCCCCACAGACCACACCACGGCCTCAGGATCACCTGGACCAGCAGTACACACACAAATGGCGCTACACAAAACACACATTATGCGAACACATGCACTTGCATAAACAAATAAACCATCACATGCATATACATGCATGCATATGCATACGGATACAATCACACATACTCACACTGTTCTCATGCAAGCGTATGCAGCGATGTAAACACACTGGTTGTGCACTTGAACAGATACATTACAAATAGATTTTGGAGTTCAATGACTCTAGTGGCTTGTGGGCTGAACCTAAACTGAGAGGCAATTACTTTGTGGCTACTTGCCTCATTTTGATTTTCAGTAAAGGGGATGATTGTATCTATCTAGGGTGTATCTCAAAATAGTGTATAAGAAGGAATTTGTAATGTGGCTGTGTCAGAAAGTTTTTTTTTTCTTGTTGCTCTATTTAAAATGCTGTGGCTGCAGCAACGTTTGCAGTCATGCTGTATTGGTCTGTTCATATTACTTTAGCCAGCCTTCTTACAACAAAAGTTGCATAAGTTTGTAATTTTTAAACAGTATATTTACTCTAGTCCCTCCAAAAATAGTAGGCCATCAGGTACATTGCATTATTATGAGTCGTTGTGAGTAGGTCGTTGCTGCCCTCTAGTGGAAGCTCAGGTCATTGCATGATGTCAATACATTACACATTACACTGTGCAATAATAGTTAAAAAAGTTAAAAATAGTTGAAATAGTTGTTGTTTTTTTCTCTGTCTGTAAATATAATATTCCAGTTATTGTTTTTTTTATTGCTTATTTATAATACTTTTTTATTTTTATTTTTCATTTTTTAGCTTGTCTTCTTCTACTATGTCTACTATGTCTCTCTAATAACATGATAATAACATAATAATAATAACATGACAATAAAAACCTGTGCAATACATTACACATTACACTGTGCAATAATAGTTAAAACAGTTAAAAATAGTTGAAATAGTTGTTGTTTTTTTTTCTGTCTGTAAATATAATATTTCAGTTATTGTTGTTTTTTCTACTGTTTTTTTTTATTGCTTATTTATAATACTTGTTTTATTTTTATTTTTCATTTTTTAGCTTGTCTTCTTCTACTATGTCTACTCTCTAATAACATGATAATAACATAATAATAATAATAACATGACAATAAAAACCTGTGCAATACATCACACATTACACTGTGCAATAATAGTTAAAAAAGTTTAAAATAGTTGAAATAGTTGTTTTTTCTCTGTCTGTAAATATAATATTTCAGTTATTGTTGTTTTTTCTACTGTTTTGTTTTATTGCTTATTTATAATACTTGTTTTATTTTTATTTTTCATTTTTTATTTTTTAGCTTGTCTTCCGCTGCGGGACTAATAAAGGATTATGTTATGTTATGTTATGTTATCTTATCTTATCTTATCTTATCTTATCTTATCTTATCTTATCTTATCTTATCTTATAAACCAGCTAACTCAGACCGGTAACCATTAATGGGTGTTTGTCTCCCTCTAGCGGACAATAAGAGCAATGCACCCATGAGAGGAGGGGCGTGTCGTCGTGATCGCGCAATTTGTACGTGCGCGTTCACGCCTGAATGCCGTGCCCCTGTGCGTCAGCTGTCAAGCCATAAACACGCACAGCGCAGCGGCGTCTCTACGTGAGGCTTCTCTGGACAACGAATGAATCTGAAAAGTATGAAGACTGCAGAGAGTAAACCGAGCCAGCGAGCAGGACAGAGCCGGTGTTAGTGAAGAGGAGGGACAGAGAGGAAGACAGGGTTCCGGTTCTATAAGCTTCATTAGCTTAGCCTAGCCTAGCCTAGCTTAGCGAGCTAACACGCTGATGCAGCCGCGGCTGAGGAGATGAGGTGAATTGTACCGCTGAGCAGGATGACATCCGGCGGAGGGATATCCTGAGGGTCTGGTGGGTTTGCTCAGGTGAGGTTGGTTAGTTATGAGCAGGTTCAACAGCACAACCTCCTCTCTGAGCTCCTCTCTGAGCCCGGACGGCACCAACACCAACAACAACAAGCAGTGGGCTGTGAGCGGAGATGTGTTCCCGTGCTGCCTGGAGGTGAGCCCCATGGACGACGCGCTGCAGGCCGGGCTGCTGCTGGACCTCAGCTCCCCGACGGTGTTCCTCCACGGCGGCTCCCTGGAGTACAGCGACACGGACGGCATCAGCAGCACCGCCTGCTCCTCCTCCGCCGGGCCGCTGTTCGAGAGGAGGAAGAGGTCCCGCTCCAACAGCTCCAGGCACCGCTTCAACGAGGTGGTGACGGAGCTGGGCCCGGAGGAGGTGAGGTGGTTCTACAAGGAGGACAAGAAGACGTGGAAAGCCTTTCTGGGGCACGACTCGCTGAATATAGAGCGAATGTTTCGGAAGTATTGTGAGCTGAACCCGGGTGGGGAGGCCTCCAGGCTCGGCTGTGGAGGAGAGGAAGACTGCGGGCTGAACGGGGTGGTGCAGGTGGAGACCAGGTCCTTGGACGCATCCACAGCGTCCTCGGAGGAGAGGGACCCAGAGGGCATCGAACTCAACGTGGAGCCCGTGTGTGTCCGGGGAGGGCTGTACGAGGTGGACGTGAAGGAGAGGGAGTGTAACCCTGTCTACTGGAAGCGTGAGTATGATGGGGAGCAAGGGAAACACAGTCTGTGAAATCCTGTTTTTGCTTCACTGAGTGCATTCCCCACAGTCATTACTGTGTCATTACATTACATTACATTCCCGGGCTGGACAACCTTCTGTGTGGAGTTTGCATGTTCTCCCTGTGTCAGCGTGGGTTCTCTCCGGGTTCTCCGGCTTCCTCCCACAGTCCAAAGACTTGAAGACTCTAAATTGCCCGTAGGTGTGGATGTGAGTGTGAGTGGTTGTTTGTCTATATGTCAGCCCTGTGACAGACTGGAGACCTGTCCAGGTGAACCCCGTCCAGGTGAACCCTGCCTTTGCCCATTGACAGCTGGGATCGGCTCCAGCACCCCCGCGACCCTTAACTGGATAAGCAGGTTACAGAAGATGGATGGATGGATGGACATTACATTACAGTCATTTAGCAGACGCTTTTCTCCAAAGCGACTTACAGTCAGTAGTATGTTACATATCATTCACCCATTCACACACTGATGACAGGCTACCATCAAGGTGCCACCATCAGACTCTAACTAACATTCATCATCCAGTCCACACCGATGGCCTTCAGGAGCAACTTGGGGTTAAGTGTCTTGCCCAAGGACACATCGACTGCCGAAGCCGGGTATCGAACCACCGACCCTCTGATTGGAGAACTACTCCTTACTCTCCACTACGCCACAGCCTACACCTCATATATACTTCATATTCTGCAGTATAATGGCCCACAGCCTCTCACAGGTCCTACAGAGACTCACTGTCAGCAACATTCATCCCTGCTCCTGTAAAAGACACTAACTAGCATTCCATTATCCATTCAGTTTAGTTACTGCCTGACTGACATCCTGCATTGTTTTGGCAGTTTCTTTCACTGGCTAAGTAATTGCTTCTTCTTGTCTTTTGTGGAGCATCCAAACAACACAGGAAGTCAAGTATGTCGGACTCAGCTGATCCGTGCTAACTAATTCATGAATATTTTCAGGAAAAGGCCGGGGGAACAAGCGAAGGGGCGGTCCACTGTTAGAGCCTCTGCAAACCTAACCCCGATGAAAGGGTTCATGGGTTGCTGGTTCTTTTTGAAGGTTAATGCCAAGTGACATTTAGAGAAGCAGTTAGTTTCCTCAATGTTCCTGCTGTGGATGTAAGTTATTTGGCAGTCGGCTCGGACATTGCTGTGCCTTTTACGCCTGGCCTTTTACTCCCGATAACACAATGTCACGTTAACATTTAAGACCCTGTTGCACTACATTTGAGAAGGAAAACTAAGGCAAGAGGATAATATTTAAAAAGTAATCAAAAGCAGATCAGTTAAGAAGAGAGAGGCACGTTTGTGTGATGGGAGCCGTGGAGAAGAAAAGGATGTTGACATACTGTAATCCAAGAAGTACAACAGCCATAAAAACACAATGGACTAAGGTGTTGGAAGGTGGAAACACTTTATGTTTTGACAAGGTGAAAAGGTCACTTATAACTTCATGAGAACTCGAAACGTAATGTTCTGTGAAGCGTACAGGCTTATCTTTTCTGACCAAACAAGAACCACCTTAACAAATGAGAGAATAGTTTCTACTCTTATCAGTCTGTCTTTCTTGTGCGTCTATCTTAGCAATGTCTCATGGGCCTCTTCGTCTGTAGATAAGAGTATGCTCATGTGCTTTCATACTTTTCTCTCACGCAGATATTTTCTTGTAATTCCTTTAGCCTTTTTTTTTCCAAAGTCTAAATTCAGAACTGCGTGTACAATCTTATTCACCACCAGAGAAATCAGTTAATAACGCTGCTCGCTGTAATCAAAACTGTCCTCGCTCCAGAAGCCACTGAGATTTGCCCCCACTGGATTTGCCAGACTTGTTGAGTTAAGTGTCATCCAAAACACATCCTGAAAGGCAAAGTGATGCACTCGGTTACTAAAAAAGAGACTAAAGCATTTTAAATCCAGCATTGTTCACACAAATGTTTACAAGCTTGCAGTCTTCCTCTTCCCTGCCTCTGTTGGCACATTGCTGCATGTCTTTGCATGTTACCACCACCTTTTAGATTAGTGGTATAGTGTGAATCATTTGGCAGGGGTATGCACGGCCTCACCTGCACCCACACTCTCACACAAAACAATGCCATGAAGAGCAAAACAAAATGTAAAATGTCTTAATCTAGATAAATGTTCCACCGCAGACTACAAAGGCTCCTGGCCCCAGACGGCTGCCTCCATAATGTCCATCTATACAGTTAAGTCATTCTATTGTATCTAAATCCATGCTATTCTTTTTTTTTTTTTTTTTTTTTTTACTGTCTTACAGAACAAGACCACATTCCAGTCATGAGGGGCCAGTGGTTTGTCGACGGCACCTGGCTCCCGCTGGAGGAAGAGGAAAGCGACCTCATCGAGCACGATCACCTGAACCATTTCCGCGGGCAACAAATGCAGGACACCTTCGACTCGGACCTGGTGGTCAGGACCGTCGACAGCAAAGACGGTGAGAGAGAACGGGAAGGGGAAGAGTAGAAGAATAAGGATAAGGTTGTGTGCTTACAGGAATGTGACAGACGCTCCTAAATCTAGAAAGGTCTTTTAAACAACACGGCTCTGAAGCGTCCATTCTGGGAAGTCTGAATAAATAAATGCAGCTGATAACTTCATCATAACTTATTTGAGATTGAATGTTGTGATAGAGTCAGTGTGTTATTCGAGGCCGAAACACATTATTGCTCACTCACCAGTATTTTACTGCTGCATTCACTGACCCTGCAGTATTTTTCTAATATCTACGCGCGCAGGCAGTAGAAAAAATAACGTCTATATAGTCTGTGTTAGGGCAGTGACTAGATGAAATTATACACTCATAGGCTTTATTACTATTAAATCCCATTACAAGTAAAGTCATCAGTTTCACAATAAAACCAACAGAAAAGCATTGTGAGTTTGTAAATAGTGAATTATGTGACCGCCCCGCCTGCTGTAGTATTGATTTTTCAAAGTTGAGAGAATTGAATGGAGCAGGTGCTTCCATTCACGTGAGTGTAGGTTTTGTCGTGTCATCTTCCCGACGCAAAGCAGGTGCAGCTCGCACACTAAGGGGCGTCTCTCTGGCTCGGGGGGGGGACTCAGCGGGCTTTAGCTGTGAGAGGCAATAAGAAAGAGGCTCTTTGATTCAGCACTCTCCTTAAGGCAGCCAGATCTACAGGACCTTCACTGGGGATGAATGTGTGGGTGTGTGAACGTGGCAGTTAAACAGAGAGAAGCAGAGATAAAAAAGAATCGGCTACTGTTAAGAGGGTGTGAGAAAAATGTTTAGTCTGCATCATTACAGCCGAGCAAATATGTGTGAGAGACAGCAAACAATCATAAAGATAGTCTGGAACATTTATGCAATGCAATGTTAACCATCAAATTACCTTTTAGTTCCTTTTAACCTTGATTGATAAGATTTTAATAATAACTGCATAATGACCCTGAACTGTTTAAATTGCCATCAGTCGCATAAAGCCTCTGTAAGTTTCTTTCTTCGCTTGCCTTGTTTTAGCTCTCTGCACTGTAACTGACATGTCAGTGAACTGTCACTCCCCCCCCATACTAAATAAATAAATTAGGTCTTATAAATATAGACATCCACAGAGCAGAAGAAAGTCACTGCAGTAGGTCGGTCAGCCTGGCTTGCACCGTCAATTTCCATGTGATGTACTCGTAGCTACTGACACTTGTCTGAACTAAATCACAGAAGTTTTGAATCAAAGCTTGAAGGTCACCCCCGTGGTCGACAAGCTTTCGTGTACATGTACACATGACATGAGTAGACCTCTACGTGGAAGCAGGCTTATAGACTGTCACAGAGGACAGGGGGCTCAGCCTCATAGTCAGATTATCTGCAAACAACGAGGGTGACATATGTTGGAAAGCAACATACATTGATTGCGTGACATTGAGTGGCCCCTCCATTGCACAACAAACAGATCATATGACCATAGCTTCTCTACTGGGTGAGCTACTGCTAGAATGACTCGTACCTTTTTATAATTCTACTCGCCATTTCATGAAGTGAGAAATAAACACGTACCCCCAACTAAATATATGTCATTAAAACCTAATGCCTGCTGCATTTTTACACATTCTCATGGTTTCCTTTAATGCATGGAACTCTAAACAGTGAGCATCTGTTTGAAACCCTCCTGCTGCCTTTGTTGGCAGATTGTTTTCCACTCCTATATTTAGCAGAGTGTGAAAGCGGAGTGAGTGCTGCATCCTGGTCACCTTGTTTTGGTCGTTATCACAGGGAGCCTTTACAGTAGAGTATTTCATCTTGGAGCTAATAATCTGATGCACTTGGAGCCATAAGCGGGCTACCTTGAGCTGCATTAGAAATTGATAAATGGACCATAAAGCCAGTGAGCTGTACTCTGACAGCACTGCAGTACATACATTTCCCCCGACTATCTCCTCCCTCCCTATCTCTACTCTCTACTCCCCTCCTTCTCTTTTATGTCTGAGTAGCTAGCGGAGACTAAAGGTTAGGAAAGCAGGAGACAATACGGTAGGCATACCAGCATGCAATGCAGGCATAACATCATAATGTGGGCAGGACTACTAGGAACAAAACGCACATGAATGTCCTGTTCGTCTTCACGGTACAAATGTGCTTTTCTGCCTTTTTGTTAATGAATCGTAAAGGAGGAAGGCAATTTTGATTGTTTATTTTGTAATTTACAGAGTAAAATAAGAAAGAAAAAACATCGACTAGAAGTGAATCCCTTCTATTCACTTTAAGCTTCTCCAGTGTGTGTTAATGGGTACGGAGCAGTCGGCCCATGGTGGAAACTATAGGGTGTGTCCCAGTCTGTCTGCCTCTCAGACGTCAGAGGAAAAATAAATCCAGCAGGGTCATCTGTCAGCATAATACTTGTGGTATGTTTGAGGTAGGCAGGGCCCACACATTTGTTTGTGTACAGTACATATTCAGCTGCATATTTATTTAACCATTACACGAGGCTGGGAACACACGGCATGGTTCATAACAGACATTTGCTTAAAAGAACAATTGATTATCTACAAACCAGCCCTCCAGCTCTTGATATTTTAGAAATGCTTTGTCTATTGATTTATTAATAGTCGGACGCCAGCTAGATTTGGTCGTCACTTGTTCTTAAGATATCAAATATGTTTGAAATCATAATGTGGCAGCAGTCTTTTACCTTTTTAATCATTATATGATTGTCTAAAAATGCCCTCAGGTGACTAAAAAGTCATGTAGTGTTATCTTAACCCCAAAGCTGAGCATTCACTACAAACTACCACACCAATGGATTGTTCCTCATGACATCCATATGAGGATTCTGAGCGTAGTAGATATTCCACTCATTAGGGAATACCTATTTATATTGATGGATCCATCAGTGCTGTAATGCCCAAATGGACTTTACTGATAGCTCTTACAGCAAACAAACTTCCTGTGCACTCAGCAGCTCTCTCTTCCTCCTCCTCCTCAGCCTTTCACCTCTGCTGAGGGAGACACTGCTGACATTTGCAAGTCAGATGTCTGTGTTATCACGCAATGAAGGATTTAGTGGAGTCTTGTTGACTTTGCCGATTTGATTAACAAATGCAGAGAAGGTCTTTTCAAATGTCAGACATCCATTTACAACCGATTCAGTGGTTAAATGAACATATGGCTGCTGTAAGTTTGATTTGAACTGGTATGAAGTGATTCAAGGGGCAACCATTTGGAGATACAATACAACAAATATTTACCAATATTGTAAGTGTTGCTATGTGAGTTATTAAGATCAGAGCACAAAAACTTGTTTGGCTACTTTAAAATAGTTTTTGAACAGCACAATAGAATTTAGATTTGGTTTCCATCAAACCATAAACTCTTGTCAGTGTAGCATTTCCACTACTGACAAAGAACATTATTTTAAATACTTAACCATTTTAACTACTCTTACACGTAGCCTATTTTTTGAACTCCAGTTACGGGAACCATAAAGCACAATTGCAATAACTGGTGCATCAGTTGTGTTTTTATATTCCTATAGTAATCTTCAATACATTTCCAAAGAAAATAACAATCAACATCTTTACTTATCCTTCTCTAAAAATGCTACAGTTCACCCATTGTTTCCTCTACAGAACATATTGTATTCAACCACACTGCATGTCGTGTTTCTCATCTGTCGAGCTCCAAGTAAGAGTAATATTTTACTCTTCCAGATCTATTTGAATGTTGGCTGTCAGTATGTTCCTTTCAATGTGAGTGAATTCAACATAATTTCCTAAATGTTTATTATTATCTAGTATCCTATGTGTCAACCCAAATGAAAACATAAGAACTACTACATGCTGTCAGGAACATCTAAGGTTTTGTGTTTTTAGTTATTTGTGTTTCAATTCTATAAAAAAGCATTTGTGGTCGCTGAGCAACTTAAATATTCAATATAGTAGTTTTTAATTGTTTCCTCCTTATTTACTATGTGGAAAAAAACCAAAAACCTCCACCTACTATATATGTATTTATTGTTTTAACAAACAAAAAAGTTTTCCGATGATGATGCCTTTTATTCAGAAGAGTTTCAGTGTATTTACACATTCACAAAAATCTTGACACGTTGATCTACACAGTAATGAGAATAGATTTCTGTAATGAGTGTAAAGCAGATGCTACCATAGTCATCTATGTCAAGCAGCGCTGCATTTTGGGCTACCCCAGAGTATTACCAAGACAATTTTTGAGTGTCTGACCAGTTACTGTCAGTTACTGTCAGTTACCACAGCAGGCTTCAGTGTCCAGATCCTTAAAGTGGTAACCTGAGAGCAGCGCTACTTGATAGATTAACCTTCTTAAGAGTGATGACAGCGGTAGCCTGTGTGACTGACGCCAGGTTAATAGCCATTACTCACTCTCTCTTGGTTGTTAGTTCTCTCCCACCTGCCCCCTTTCTACCTCCCCTTTCTGTTCAAATGGAGTGGATATCAGACGAGTGCTAAAACTACATGTCACAAGCGCAAGCGCTGCCAAGGTACTGTAAAATACCAAGTTCTTTTTTTTTTTTTTTGTTATACCTCTTGCTGTTTTAGATCTGCTAGCTTGTGTGCTCTCTCCTAGTCCATCCTAGATCCTTATGGAACTATATTTTCCTTTCTGTTGTGGTTCAGACCTGTTTAAACGTCTATCTAGAACTAGACCTAGGCTCAGTTAGAAACTGTTGTATAAAAATGGATTTAGGCTGCTCTCTCAGTTCTCCATCGCAGCCTTAACTGGGCCTAGTTGCTAGAGCTTCTCCCTTTTGTGCTGTGACCCAGAGTTTGGTGCTACTGCTGTTGGTGCTTTTTGAGGAAACTGTTCTATCTGTCTCTCCTCTCCTTGCTGGGATAGTGAGTAGGCAACACGGTTCACTCAACTACTAAGGCAACACCCTTTTAAACCTGTGACATAAATAAGCTGGTCCTCAAAAAGTCACCCTTCTTTACCCCTTTTTATCTCTCCAGCCCCGTCTCCCACTTTCTCATTGCTTTTTCTTTTTTTCCTCATCCCTTCTGGCAGTTTGACTGCCATTAATGAACCACCACTAGCTCTTGCTCTAAGAGCAGCGAACAAAGCTCTCTGTTGAGAGCCAAACACAAGTGATGAGCTGGACAGTGGAGCCATTGTTGCCCTTTACTATAGCCCCCTTACATGTTGTGTGGAGTCGCCCTTTTAGAAGTCCATTGCTGTCCTAGTTCTGGGTTTATTGACCCTCGTCAGAAATTCTGAGCAGAGAGGGCTCGGGGTCTGTGTACTCTTCTCATTGTTAATCCAAGCAACCATTGACATCAACAGAGGCCTGTGATTTTTCTGCATTACACACCGCCTGGGTTGAGCGTGTAACATTACTGCTAGTAGTAAACTTTTCACTAACATTACATTAAGATTACACTAACATTCTGTCTTTTCCATTACTACAAGAGGTGTGGAAACCTTCTGAGGAGAATGTAGCTGATATGTTTGTCATTCAATAGCCAGATAACGTTGTAACTGGTAGTTTGCCACACATCATTGGGCAAATGTCCCATAGCACATTGTAGATGTGATTGGTTAGAGGAGCTCTTCCATTTTATTTCTTTCACCCCTCCTCTCCCAGCTCTGTGCTTCCTGTATACTTCCCAAACTCTCCCTCACGCAATTTCCTTGTTTCTCTTTTTCTGTAAAGCCCAGTTCCTCCACAGTCGCTGTCACATTCTCTGCCTTTCATCCCTTACTTTTTAACCCTATTCCTCATCCGGTGTGTCCCTCTGTAATTCGCCAGCAGTGTTACTCTCTCAGTAAACTCCACGACCTTTCTTGTTTGAGCGCCAGTTCCTCTGTAAATTCTGATCCCCTGCCTTTCCCTCACCTTCACAATGCATTTCATTGTAAAACAGGAAGTGTCCGTAAACAGCCCCTAAGCATCACTCCATCTTGCTGGCTACATTGACACCTATAAATCCCATCAGACTAATATTATATATTGATAAAGCCAGCTAACTGGAGAACTTCACCATACACAAGTCTATATTCTAGTTGGACTAAAACCTCCTGTTTTACAGCTATGAATAAAGCTCAACAGTCTGTAGTGGTTAAACCTACCCTTGTACAATAACAATGTGTTGGTCTCATGGCAACTGCAACATTTCCCTTTTTCCTTCACCCTTGCTTGTGATACCATGAGGTAGATAAGGAGTTAGTTGGCCACTCTAAACTGTTTGAGATATAGTCAAACCAGATGGTGAAAGGCTCTCTTCTCAGAAGAGCTGATTGTTCCCCTTCGCTGCTTCTGTCATAGCTTGGTTAAGTGATTTTTCTGTGTGGTGGTAGAGGTTAAGCATATGTTTGCTTTGCTGTTGAGCGGTTTCATTTGAGGATCTGCAAAGATAAATGGAAACGTGTGGCAGAGGAAACTGTATCTCCCATCTCAGGTTCCTCAGGACTTGAGCTTTATTGTTTTATGTGGTTAGAAAAAAACAATGTCCTTCCTTTTTTGTTATTCCAAATTTAACTAATGCCCTTTACTTCCACACTTCAGTTCCTTATAGCAAATTCTTCTTCCAGGCCCTGCTTGTTCTTCTCCTTATAGAGGCAGCCATTCCTTTTCACATTGCCCTCAGAGTGAACATCTAAGGTGCAATAAGTGCTTGGCCTCACATTACCCACCAGTCATGCTTTACCAATGAAGAAATCAGCCTGGCAGGCTACAGAGGCCCGGCTTAACTTCACCATGTGACACACAAACACATGGCTCTGGTTATATGTCTTGATTTATTAATTTACATGGGAAGGGGAAATAGCAACATCTACATTTTTGAAATAGTTGACAATTGTCTTATTTACTCCTTCCTTGTATTTAATATATACACTATGGAACGTCTGATCAACGTCCATATATTAAAGGATGAATTAGAAGATATAACACCTATGGAAAGGTCTGACACATGACACAAGTGATTCATGTTTCCACTCTTCTATGAAAGGTACGAGAAAGTATTCAGTAAGCCCTCTATAGGTTTTCAGTGTGATTCTGGAAGCATCGTTGCAATACAACGCTAATATTTATTTTAGTTGGATTTCCTTTTACGATGTATGTGGGGACTATGTTGTTAAACGTTTGGTATAAAAGTAATCTGGGGGCTTTTTTTTATTCCTCCAAGTACTTCACCCTGTCTTTTAAGGGTTTTAATCCCCAGATTGGTTCAGAGCCGCACAAAGAGCCATGACTGTGCACTGGGCTGACGCCAAAGTCTTCAACCAATTTCATCCAGAGGAACTTGACTGCACAGGTCATTTAAAGGACATGCTGCAGAGATAGAAATAACTCTCTCTAGTCCACCACTTTCATTTATCGCTATTCTGTAGCAAGCGGTGTCTCCTCCCGAGCCGTACCTCTGCTCTTACTTGCCCTAGCCACTGCATTTCAGTTTGAGGCAAAAACATGTTGAGAAATTGAACTGAAGGTGAAATTAATTTCTATATCTTCACATAAAATATCTTCAGTCTGATGACGCACGAGCAGGACAGACAAGCAAGAGCTGAAATATGCAATCATGGTGTATGATTGTTTGATGTGTTTTTCTTTCCGACTGCAGATCAATGCCCCGGACTGCATTTGATTGAGCCGTGAATAGAGTGTTTCTAGACTTTTGCTTTTTCGTACTGGTTAAGATGGTCACAACTTGGTGTAGTTCTTACAATGTCTTCTTTACTGTCTCTCCCTCTGTTTCTCTTGAAATTTGTAATCACATCCCTTGGTTTCGGTGATCCGTCTCCCTGATTTTTTTTTTTTCCTTCTCTTTGCCCAATTTCCAACACCATCTACCAATGTTCTCCACTCTTTCATTTCTGTTCATTCATTCACTCATTTGTCACTGCCCCTCCCCACAGCCATCCACAGTCTGAAGCTGAGTCGGACCCATGTGGATTGGCACAGCGTGGATGAAGTATACCTCTACAGCGATGCCACCACTTCAAAAATTGCACGGACCGTCACCGCGAAGCTGGGCTTCTCCAAAGGTCTGTAATGCACACGTTGTTTTTATCTTTCCTCATAATAAGGTGCAGAAATGGGTCTTATCAAACTGTATGTGTGTGTTTGTACTTTATCAGTGCTGAGTTAATTTTTAACCCACCAAACAATTAACGGCTTAAATAATTTGCTAAAACTGTTTTACTATCAGTACTAGTGACTCAATTACTGTTTATAGTACTGCAACTACAAAAAACATGGATGATGAAAGGGTCTACAGCCATGCTGGCAGTGAGGCTGTATTTACATGGAGCGATGCTTTGTGACCAATGCCAATATCAGCATGCCAACATGCTCCCAATGATGCATCTGTTCAGCTTAGTTTCCTCTGTGCGCATGCTAACAGTTGCTAACTAGCAGTACAGCTTAGGTGGATGGAAATGTCAATAGTTAAGCAGGGGTTTGTTCATAAACCATAATTTTGATGTTTAAATTAAACTATATTGACTATCAGAGGATCACCAAAGTTTGAACAAATCATCCTGATGGCTCTGTACCAAATATCATAACTATCCGTTCAATAGTTGCTGAGATATTTCATGCTGAACCAAAGTGGTGCACCAGCTGACAGCAGACCAGCATTGCCATCCATAGAGTTAGCATGGCTAAAACATTAACTGCTTTACTGGTTTACAAGGACTTCACCTATTCCTACTTTTCTGCCCATCTAATGCACACATGCTATACTTATAGCAGCATTACCAGTGTGTTGCCATTTTCTATTACTCAACAGTTGTTTTAAACATGGCTGTGGACAGTTCAGGGTCTTAACTGGATAAGCCCAGAAAATCACCCAGTGTCCATCTGCTATCCTCAGGCAGTTGGCAGCTGTAGTTTGACCCCACGCTCGATGTTTGATCTCTGTGGATGACTCTAAGCTGATCTACAGTCCCCCAGCTCGACGGTGCATTTTCATCTCCTGCTCGCAGATAGTAGGAGGAGGGGTTGTCACTGGTTATGTCAACCTCCTCTGACACACAAATGCTCAGTGAGGGAAATCTCCTTAGTGCTATCTAGACGGCAGCACATGACTGGACTAGACTATAGATTCTAAATAAGGACACACACTCAACCCTCTAGACACGTTACAAGTGCTGGCACACATTTTGGGCCACAGTCACAGCAGGCCTTTTGTCTCACCTACTGGCCTCTATAGATTTAGAGCAGCACGTTACTCAAACACCGTCACTAAGATATTTATAGTCCTCTGGTGATTGAACATAGTGGTGATGTGTGTTTTTTGTTTTTTTTGCAAAACAGCACAAAAAATGCTGTACAAAATGTAAAAATGCTTTTCTTTTCTTACTGTACAAAAATCACAGGCTAAATACAATAAGTAATAGTCCGACCCTGTTCTCCGTCCTCTTCCAGCCTCCAGCAGTGGAACGCGGCTCCATCGGGGTTTTGTTGAGGAAGCCTCACCTGAGGACAGGCCGCCTCAGACTACACACATCGTCTTTGTGGTTCATGGTATCGGACAGAAGATGGACCAAGGACGCATCATTAAAAACACTGGAATGTGAGTTATTAAAAACATAATTTGATTTAGGATTTGCTCGTATGCATGTTGTTTTATGTCACTTTTCTTTTTCACTTTTGTTCCATTAGACTGTAAAGCGGCTAAATTTAATCCAGTGTTAAGAAAAAATATTCCTCTAATGGTGAGGTGTTTGAAATGCCTGACATTTTAGTTTGTTTGAGGTTCTTTTTCTGTTCTTTCCCAGACACAGTCTGTCTCACACTTCTCATTCTGTTTTCCTGTGGCTTTTCCAAAGAAAGCTCACTTCTTCTTTCTTTTTACTTTGTATATCTATTTGTTACGACAAAAGCGCGATGATATCATGTTCTTTTAAATGATTATAAATTGTGCTAAAGCATTTTGTGTGTGTTCTCCGGCCTCCCGGTTTAAGCTTATATTACATGTTGTGTTTTCATTAACTAATGAGGGGTTTCAGATAGCGTTGTGATTCCAGAGAACTTTACAGCTCCATTGACAAATATTAAACTTGTGTATTTGCGGAATGTACAATTATAGTTTTCACAGACTACTCATCCACTGTTGACGTACATTTCATTAATCACTGCCCATGAATAATTACACTTTCCACACTCTGGGGACAATTGCGGGGTGAAAGAAATGTACGAAAAAATTTGCCTGACGCGGGTCCAGGCTTAATATTACAGAGTCCCTGCACGTCTCCTTAGAACCGCTATTGAATGTCTCATACTCTCACACCTCTGCTTTGTTCATTCAAGGCCACTCAGGGTGGAAGTTATTTCAAGCATTTCTTTTGATAACATTGCACCTGCAGCTTTTGTATTTTGTCCGTCCCCCCCTCTCTCTCCATGAGTCGCACCCTCTTTGTACTTTGCATTTAGTCAGGCAAGTACGAATATGCATACAACACAACATAGTGAAATATTATATAGAGAACATAATACCCTTTTAGATCCTAATATCAGGCAGGAAGTTAAATTAATTGTATATATCAAACAACTGGCACTCATGCTATCTCGGTGTTAAAACATATTTAATTAACCAGTTATACCAACATCAAGAATCCGTATGGCAAGCTTTACTTCCATGTAAATAGATTTGCATTTATGTAGTGACTTCATAGTTTTCGACCACTCATTTTACACTACATGTCAACATTCACCCATTCTCACACACACACACACACACACACACACACACACACACACACACACACACACACACACACACACACACACACACACACACACACACACACACACACACACACACACACACGCATTCATACACTGATGGCTTGATACTGCAAGCTGATCATTTAACCAGCCTTGCCAAATTCTTTCTATTTTTCCCAGGCGTATCATTTTAAACGGGGAACTCAATGTCAATAGTAGATATTTGTGTAAAGGCCACACTGGGGAAGTTATAATGACTTCTGCCTAAAGAGACCTGATACAGCAAATTATGGCTATTCTCCTTTTTAAGAGTGAAAATCATCGCTGCAATCATCATCAGTGTCTAGGCAGTCGATCAGCTTTGAATTGTTACATAAGCTAGGCACAGTCCTTTTCTTTTTTCGTGTCTAAGTTTGATGTAAAGTGTAAAGAAATGACCCCGACCCTCAATGGCACCACTGCACCGGCCCCTGGACCACGAGCATTACAGGCAGCGGTGCAGAAGGTGCGGTCCAGAGCCTTGTGTGTCTCTGTGTCACTGAGTTAGCGTCGGGCCTCTGGCTGCAGCTTAGGCCGGCTAAGCAGGTAAAGTAGACCAAGTCAAGCTGCAGAGCACTTTAAGCCTCACTCCCAGCTCCCTGTGGATTACAGCATACACGCTTTCTTCAGCCAAGAGGAAAGATCAACTTGGCATGTCTAGCCAGTTGCTTATTTTTATTTTATTTTAACCTAAATTAATGTCAGCTCTGTGCTTGTCCGAGTGTCATAAGCAGCATTGAAAAGAAATGGTGGGGGGTTTTAGGGTACTACTATGCTTTAAAACAAAAGTAGAGGCTCCTTTTTTAGCTAATCTTAGTATGTCAAAGCTCAATGCTCAATTAATACCAACCTAAGAGCATAACGGGAAGCATGTGGGAGCAGCACAGAAAGCCTTGTAATGCAGCACTCAGCCCACTTGAATATTTACACACAGGCCTGCAGATAGTCTTGTCTTGCATTAGTTGCTCCATTCACAGAGCAGTTGCCTTTTAAAGCCTCCATTTACCCATGTAAACACCCTACCTCACCTCTCTCTCTCTCTCTCTCTCTCTCTCTCTCTCTCTCTCTCTCTCTCTCTCTCTCTCTCTCTCTCTCTCTCTTTGTGTATTTAGAGTTTCCTTTGAGCTTATGCTGCGCCATATAAGACTAATAGCAAGGCAGCTATTATTATAATGGGCGTCATTCTTTTCTTACTGGCATTCATTACATTCTGTGAGAGAACGAGTGCAAACACAGACTCCCTAGTCAGTTTGTAGCAGGGCTACTGATGTGAGTCATCCATTCAGAACACTATAATACACTGCTGCCCAGCCAATGTGATGATGACATTCATTGTTTCTGAATCAAGCACTTTGCTGCATTTTGTATCTTTTCTTTAATGTTTTGGTACATATACCCAAACCCACTCTTAAGTAATAAGGGTGTCATTGTGCAATGTTATCCTCATTCACTGTATGGTTTTCTTTGTAATGTGTCTATTCAGGCTGAGGGAGGGGGTGAGGAAGATGGAGGAGAAGCACTTTTCGGAGCACAACGACGAGCATGTTGAGTTCTTGCCTGTCGAGTGGCGCTCCAAACTTGCACTGGATGGAGGTCAGTCGGCGTGTGTGTCTTTGAGACTGTACACACATGTATGCATGTGTTTATTGACTCGTGTGGTTTGTACTTTAATTGTGAGCAGTATAAATGTGTTTTTGTTAACTCTGTATATGTTGGATTCTTCTGTCTTTCCTATCCTAAAGAAAAAGTTGTGAAGCATGAGTCATCCCTTCATAGAACTTAGTATCTTTTATGTATATTTAACTATTCTTTTCTACTCTATGTAATACACTGACTATGGATAAGGACCTCACACAACCCCACTTCAAATGATTAAAACTATCCCCTTAATACCTCTCTGGCAAAGTCAATCAAAATGGAACATTATTATCTTCATAAAATGTGGATTTTATTGTTGTGCTGTTTATATTGTTTTGCAATAGATTTTTATAGGCATGGCTCATAAAGTGGTCACTGAGTGTTTGAATTCAGACACCATCGTGTGGCTTTTTGTTTTCATAGATACGGTGGACTCAATAACTCCAGACAAGGTGAGAGGACTGAGAGATCTACTCAACAGCAGTGCCATGGACATCATGTACTACAACAGCCCCCTTTACCGGGATGAGGTGAGGTTCACACACATTAAAAAAACAAAACAGAAATTAGACTTCTCTGTGAACCACTATGTCTTCTTAAACTTCTTCACCCCCCCGTCCTTCCAGATTACCAAGGGCCTAACACAGGAGCTCAACAGACTGTACACACTTTTCTGTTCCCGGAACCCTGAGTACGAAGAGAGGGGAGGCAAAGTGTCAATAGTGTCCCACTCCCTCGGCTGCGTCATCACCTACGACATCATGACGGGATGGGATCCTGTGCGCTTCTGTCAGCAGGAGCATCACGCCGTGGAAGAGGGGCTGGACCTGCGATGGATGTCCTATGAGGAGAAGCACGTTTTAGAGCAGCTACAGCTCACGAGGGAGAGGTAAAGCTTGCTATTGTGGTTCTTCAGTTAGTCCTAGCTTTGCCTCCGCTTGGCATGTATAGCTGTAAGGAACCTCAAGAGATATTGGGGGTGAATGTGGTCAAGATCTCAGGGAGGCTTGAGATACAACTTTTAAAATAAAATGCATGTTTTAAAGCTTCTTTTTTTTTTTAGGTGTAGTGAACATGAGTTCTCTCAAAACAATATCAAACCTAGCATTTGTCTTTTTTTATCTGATCAGCAGCATACATAATACTTTGTGCATCACATGCTCCATTTTCAGGTGGCAAATTGTGATTCCTGCTTGTTTTTGTGAGGCAGCAGGGTATTGTGATACCTCATGATCAAATGGAAGGGAAGAAGCTTTTAATATATCTCCTCTGCACCACCCATCGCCTTGTGTTTGTAATATCGTTTAGTGTGCGCACCATTACTTTAGTGAAACGAGGCCGCTGGGAAAATAGTTGTTGATCTACGTGGTACTGAGACTGTTTTTGTAGCTGATGGGAGAAAATCAGCACGTCTAGGAAGCTTGAAGATATACTAATGCATGCATGGATATTTAGAAAGAGAGACGTTTCAGAAAATGTTATTATGTATTTTTCTAGTTTATGAGCACCGTGTCCCTTTCTGCTTCTAACAGGTTACAAGAGTTGGAAAGTCAACTCCTCACACTGGAAGCCTCCAAACCTCCAGCACGGCCAGCCCTCAAATTTAAAGTAAGATGCTCAATTATTTGAACATACAGTATGTGTGCTTTAATAATATGATATTACTCTTAATGGATAAGTTAATGTGCTTTTAGTTGCATGAATATTTGCATGGAAAGTCTTAACAACTCAGATCAACAACACTCCACATAATGCCATGACTTATGTTTTGGCTTCCTCATGTGTTGTAACAATTTGTGGTGCTGTTAAATGCTAATGTTATTTTTATGTGTCCGTTATTATGAGAAAACAAAATATAGATGATTACTGTTCACAGCATTAAACAAATGCTTTCTATGTCAATACCCAAGATTCGCTTTAGGACATTTATGTCATCTTTTGTCTCACAGGTGGAAAACTTCTTCTGCATGGGTTCTCCTCTGGCCGTGTTCTTAGCTCTGAGAGGGATCCGTCCTGGTACCAGCTGCCACCAGGACCACATCCTGCCCACCTCCATCTGCAGCAGGCTCTTCAATGTCTTCCATCCCACGGACCCTGTGGTCAGTCTCCCTTGATTTCCTGATACCATACAGATGCTCTCTCTAACTCAGGCCTGTGACACCAATATTTTCTTAATTATTTTTTCTTCAGCTCAGCCCACACACATTAAGGGATATATAGGATATGATTTTTTTTTTGTTGTTGTAGGAATTTGCTGTTTATACTGAACTAGCAATATTTCGATACACTCGGCCAATGGAAACCAGACCTTTTGCAACTCACTCAGCCGGATTTTGAAATTGAAAATTTGCACACAGTTTGAAAAAGTGAAGACATTTATCTGTACTGTAAGCTAACTGAAGTTTCATTGTTCTGTTCAGGCCTACAGACTGGAGCCCCTCATCCTCAAACATTACAGCAATGTTGCACCTGTTCAGATTCACTGGTAAGAGCTCACATCTTCATATTCCTTGTACGTACACAGAATGTTTTCAGAGTATGTATGTTTTTAATGTTTTGGGGGTTTATTTTCTTTATCAGGTGTAGCGCCATTACCCCCGCACCTTACGATGAGCTCCGGCCCACCTATCTGACCCCAGTCAAAGACCCGACATCTGACACTGAGAGCATCCCCAGCCCGAGCACTTCTCCTGTACTCGCCCGGAGGCACTATGGAGAGTCCATCACCAACCTGGGCAAGGCCAGCATAATGGGTAAGACACTACCATCACTTTTCAAATTCTGTTCCAAATATGGCTCTAGTGGATAAAAATGACTAGATCGATCTTTTTACACTACCTCATGACTCATAACTGTTTTACGTTTGTGAACAATAAGATGAATACTATATGTCAGTCCAGAAGAGTTGTAAAATTGTTGAATAAGCCAATAATAAAACCATTTTTAACCATTTTAAAATAGTGAGGATAGACTCCTTTGATGAAAAGTGTCTGGGGTTGAAAATAAAGGAGTGGATAATCTCTTTTAATACATACAATGGCATAGAGAAATAAGATGAGTTCTGACAGCAATGGGAAGCCCAGAGACAGAGCTGAGCAAATTCAATTTCACCCTGGAGATGGTCCTTATTCCACAGGTAAAAATCCATTCTCTCCTGTGAGGTTCAATATTTGAGGTAATGTGAGATGCTCACTAACTACATCAACAGTGCCACCATGTGGAGGGATAGAGAATTTACTTATAGACTTTGCTTCCCCTATACTTTGAAATATATCGAATTAAGAAATAGAATACAAACAAAGAAAAGCCTCACTACCATTCTTTTTGTCTTGCTCTGAAACTTCATCCCACCCAGCATAATTCTTTTTGTGTCTCTCCTTCCACCTCACCCATTATAGGAGCGGCTAGCATAGGGAAGGGCATCGGAGGCATCCTCTTCTCACGTTTCTCCCGCTCCAACAGCCAGCCCTCGGTCTCTTTAGGACTGGAGGGAGTGGCGACCGCTGAGGAAGAGGAGCAGAAGCGGACAGAAAGCCAGTCGGCATACGGCCTCTCCACCTTGATTCGGCCCACCTCACCCATCACTGACACATCATGTTAGTACACTTAACCTGTCCCAGCAGTAAACAATCATTGTGAACGTCTCACATTTGTTGGTGGGTTGGTAAAGGTTGCATAATCAGTAATAACTTCTCTATTTCTGTCTTGCAGTGGAGCTGGAGCGGCGGGTCGACTTTGAGCTCCGGGAGGGTCTGGTGGAGAGTCGCTATTGGTCAGCTGTGACCTCACACACGGGTTACTGGTGCTCGCATGACATAGCACTCTTCCTGTTGACCTTCATATACAAGCAGAAGACGACAACCTCTGACACAGCAGAAGATACTACGGAGCCAGACTGAAGCAGCACATTCGTCACACTTGAATGGTGTCTTATAACCCTGAAGGGGGTATGTTAACTTCTTGACAAGACACAAAAATAAACCTCATTCATTTATTTTCATGCACACAAACTGCTTGAATACAAGAATGATATTTTTTTCCTTATATCTCCCTGTGATCCAGCGCTTTTAAAACGCGGGAATCGTTACTGACAGACTGACTCAATTCCAAGATGTGCATTTTTTTCTCTTTTTTTTTTTTTTGTGTAGTTTGTACACAGTTGCGCACCCTAAGGGTGACAATGTTGGACTAGGAACCCCTAAGGAGGTGCCACCCATTTGCCAGTATGACCACAAGTTACACATAAACATGGAATAAGGGTTCTAATAAGTTCAAGCCAGAGGAAGAGAGTTCTAACTTCACCCCCAAATCTTCAACCTTAAACTGCTGGGGCCTGTTGCTAAGTGTCCATACAACTCCTGTTAATCATTGCTTAGATTCAGCCTCCCCCCAGCAGACTCCCTCTGGAGCCTTGTGACACACATGGCTGACCCTCGGTCACTGAGGCTTCGAGTTCTGCGTCTGTTACTTTTACTAGGAGAGAGGAAAATAATTGTCAAAATATTGTAATTCCATCTTCAAAATAAACCTTTTAACACTATGATCTCAAAATGTAAATGCTAACAAGCAATTGCAATGCCTTTTCAAAATGATCCAAATAATTTCACAAAAAGGTAGGGCATCATCCCTTTAATAATGTTTTTGAAGTTGTTTTTCTTTCTCTGATTTTTTTGTGTTTGCCTCTTTTTTAACATTGTCTGACTCTTTAAATAGATTTGCACCAAATATAACATGAACAAAGCGCCACTTTTATATACTTCACAGTTAAACAGTAGTACCAGGCACAAAATGTCTCTTACTAATACAACTGTTACAGCTTCACAGCCTACAGGACATATTTAGTTCACATTTGATATTTGCTTTACATACAGAGGTTTACAACCACACAAGGCTTGCATCATAACGTGTATATCTTCGCTCTAAAATAAGTGCCGAACATGACGAATGATTTTCGTACACCCAATTTCTTTTTAAACATTGATGTCATTTACAAGACTAGAGGTCTCACACAAAAGAATCACAGTCATTCAAACTACTCCTACCATGTTAAGCATAAGGTATGGAGAGGATTTCTGTGCTATATCTTTATATTGATATCCAGATGAGATCAGTGGTACTAGATGTATTTTTTCTTAAAAAAATAAATATTTTTTCAAGTAATTTTCAGGCTCTTGTGGATATAAACTGGGATCTCATCTCTTGGAAAATGGGATTCAAACTTGTGGCCAAATAACATATGTGTCTCTAGCTTATTAGCTTATTGGCATTAGTAATTATAAGGCATACTTTGTGAAAAAAAGTAATTGATCTAGGGTAAAAATAGCGTCTTTATTGTTTTGGATCTCTTTTGCCTTTTCTTGTGACCAATTTTCACTTGCCTCATTTAAGCAATGTACATGTCAGTTTGTCTTTTTTATTTTTGTTAAAGAAGTGTTTCTTTAGTCTTAAAAAACTAGACATCAGACTGTGTGTTTTTGCCTAAATGACACTACTTGCAAATTAACTCCAAAAGAAAAAGTAAATGTGGGGAAAAAACAAAAAATTCTGTTTTCTAAAAATGACTTTCGCTGCTCATCATGACTCTTGCCTTATATTTGTCGGAGCCGTAATGAAAAAAAAACAAAAAAACACTCCTGTAATGATGGATCGCAGAAGTTAGACCGCCTACTCAATTTGCATGGTGTTATATTAATAGTAAATGGATGCTCGAACACGACGACATTGCAGAGAGTGCCAACACACATCTAAGAAACTGCTTTGTTCTTTATTGAGTAGAAATCCACTCTTGATTGTTTATGGACTTCTAATGAAATCATTTATACGACCTTTCCAATGGATGAAGAAATGGAATTGCCCCTTTTAGATTGGAATTAGTCACATGTGACAGACTTGATTAATGTCAGTGTCAATTTTTTCTTTGTGTCCTACTTGTTATAATATCGTAGTTATGAAAGTGCTTATTTTTTTAATTTGCTTTGGTTTAAGCTGCTGCTTAACTGTTCCACACAATCAAGGGCTGTCGATGACTGGTTTACCACTGAATGGAATCAATTTCTTGGTATTTAATGTCTGTGTTTTTTTTATGCAAAAGACACCAGGCTGCCTCTCAGATGAGCGGATAGGTCACAATAAGGGAGAGTGAAATGAAAGTGTTTCTTTCGTTGATCTGGCGGATCTTGCCCATTCTTATGTAGAAAACAGCCCATTACTGATGTTCATTTTATTTTTGCCGTGCATGTGTTACATTGCAGCAGTAGATGCAGAATGCAATTCTAAAATGTAACTTGGACGGTAGGCTTGCAGTTTGCCTTTGAGACCTTAGACGTGTAATGCAAAACACAAATACATTTCCATTGTTCCCTCTGTATCTTTAAGTCACACTGTGTGGGTTCAGACACAGCAAATACGTAATGCAAGACTGTGGACAGACCATAATAACGATGACAACGTTCCTGTGTTTGTGTTTCTAAAATGTATGTTGACTTTGCACATTTTTCATTCTAGCAATTCTTGATTCAAGCACAGATTTTAAATTGTCTTCTCTCTGCTTGCAAAAAAAAAAACTAAACTGGAGAGCATTTAACAAAAAACTTTTGTCAAGACCCATCATACTTTTGACTGAATGAGCATTTAATGCACAGCATTCTTGAATGATTTAAAAAAATATTTTTCTTGTTAAAAGGCATTGCAAGCATCAGGGAAATGTCTGCTGTGACATGTTTTGTCAATCTCTCACTGCTGTTGACACCAGTTTGAAGCCATTATTGAGTAAAAAAAATGAAGTCACAGATGTGTTGTCAGACTTTTTAATGTTCAGTGGTAAATAAAGAAGGGCCTGCAGCCATATGTAATAAGTCACTGGGTGAGAAAGAGGGGAAAAAAGCATTGAAATTCATGGCGGGTGTTTTGAATGAAATGTGATTAACTGTCAGTTACCACTGTTCACTCTAACTATGAATGAAGGTCCAGAGAGTGTTTGTTTTTGTCCGTCCTTTAGAGCTGTGCAATAACCCATGCCTGTTATGGATTCTAACTGCCATCCAAAGCACTGTATTTATTTTCCTTTTATTAAAGCATTTCCTTTTTGGATACTATACTTCTTCCTAGTCTGTCACATCCCACTGATTTAAAAAAAAAAAAAAAAAAGATTGAATTTGAACACTGTTTATGCCGTCGCGTAGGAGGTTGAGATCACCAGAGGACAATTGTCTCATTGCTCATTTCCAGACTGTTTTCGGCGGAACAATAGAGCTGTTTGTTCGTCTGAAACTCAGATCAGATTCTTTCCAATGCATCCCACTTCTTCTTCTTCTCTCCCCCCCGGTGTGAATAACAAAGCTGACTTATGGATCATGAATAGGCTACATTGTAATCCGCAAGCAGTCATGGCTTCCACATGAGTTGCTAGTGCTTTAATGCAGTTTAGCAACATCTGCAAAGGCAAGGCTCACAGATGGGACCGTTTAGAAGAGGGGTGATTCTCATAAATAATGCATTTGGCCCTGCTGTTCTGTGTTTGTCCAGAAGAGGTCAGTCATCAATAGGTAATGCTGGAACAAAGACCCCCATTGACCATCTGTTGTCCAGAGCCCTTTTTCCATTTCCTATTTCCTTAAATATTTAAGCTATTTTGACAATAGTTAATGCTCTCATTTATGACTTAATGAAAAAGGTTTTAGGTTTGGGAAATAAAATGTCATATATGCAATAAATACAAACAAAAAACTCACTCATTTAATATCACTTACTACAATCCCAATGCTTACAAACTGACATGTTTCCAAAAGTGACTCCTGTAGACAGTGTAGACCTCCACTCAAATGCTCCACCTCTCTGCTCAATCTCTCTCCTCTTCACCTCATCATCATCTTCTTCATCAGCAGCAGCAGCCAAGCCAGCTCTCTCCTCTCCATCTGACTCTCCTGCTCTGCATCTGACTGACTCAGATGTTTACTCTGCAATTAAAGCACAGCCTATAAAAGGCAATGGGTCGGGTGCCAGACACTGACGAGGGGGTCAGCGCTGCGGGGAGAGAAGTTATAAATCGCTTTGATGCCGACCGTAGTCCGTAGAACAAGATTCCTGAGCTGGAGGATCGGCGCTGAGCGAGTTCACCGTGATACGGAGCCAGAAAACCCTGATGATTCATGGGGCCTTTACTGCAGACCACTTGGAGAGTGTGTGATGGAGTGTGTACTGTGCTGCTGCTTTGGGAAGAGAGGACACGACAGCACTTGTTTGAATGCACTCGTAAAATAATGCTGTTCATCTGCAGCAGTGGAGACGTGAGCAGCAACCTGCAGACGATATCATTTCAGTGTCTCTCATTTAATGGATGAACAAAGCCATGATCTTCACATACTGATTATATGCTATTGTATTCTCCTACAGTGACCCCCCCATGACCATTTTGAATTTGGTGCAAATAGGGAAAAGAAAACATGAAACACTTGATGTTGACCTGCACTGCAGATGGTTTTATCATAGGTACAGGGATAGATATGGGAGACTGCTGCAGACAGTTTGGGGGTCATGTCTAGAGGTCATTAGCAAAACAAAGTAAACTATTATTGTGTTTCTGAATAAAGGAATGACCTTGTATGAGAGCTGAATATTGTTTGTACATGCAAGAGAAGAAGTTTATTATGTCAGATCAGGTGAAGTTCAATTCGCTGTACTTAAGCACAACTTGGAAACACTGGCACTTTACTTTCCATCTCTCCATCTTGCTAGATGTTACATTTTTCTGCAACTGTATGTACATGTTAGCCTCAATAATTCAGTTTTATGTTAGAATAAACTAATGAAATGTTGTTTTTTTTAACTTACTTTAAAACCCAAAAGAGTTTGTGAAGTAGTCTGGCAAACCTCCACCTGGACCAGCTATACAGCATGCTGCCTGGACATTATGTGTTGTGCCAGGAATGACAGTAGATATTTGTGGACTTTGGCTAATTTCTACACCTCACAGTCTTCCATTTGGGATTTAAGTCTAAATTATTAATGTCTACACTGGAAGGGAAAAAAAGAGGAGAAACAAATAAAAGGGATATTTTGGGGGAAAAACTCAGTTATTAAAACTGTAAAAGTGACAAAACCGGAGTGACTTGTTATTTTGTGCCGTTACTCCCAGGGCCAAAGACCCAGAGGTCCCTGGATGCTGCTGCAGGGCTCAGCAGCACTATTGCCATAAAAGGCAGCTTGAGATCCTCACTGCATGTCCATCACCAACACAGCAATGCATGTTGTACTGTAGAGGGCTACAGTTTGAACAAATCTTTAATAAAACACATTTGGGACAAGACTGCCTTTTTCGGTTGACATTTAAATAATGTGTAGTTAAGTTATTTTATTCATCTTTTTCCAAAAAGCCAAAAGTGATATTGACACTCGCATGAATAACTGTTTTTGGCAGATAGTTCTTTAAAGTGTTTAATTATTATATGCCAAGAGATAAATATTGTTTATATTACTGGCCAGCACCTTTAATAACTACTTACGGTCCAGGATATCATTTAATATTCAATTTGAATGATGCAATGTTATGGATTTATGTAGTTTAAACTCCCCAATTGTGGGTTAGGGTAAGAAACAAATAAATAAAGAAACATGAACACCTGATTGTTTTACTTGACTTTAGTGAATTACAGAAAAGGAACATATATCAGATACATTTACTGTTTTATAATGTGTAAAGGCTGAATATCAGACAAATTACTGGTAAAATAATTATTTTTAAATAAGCATGACTTGTTTTTCTACAAAAGGAAAAAAAAATGGAGAAGTAACCCACAAGTCCTGTGTGTGTGTGTGTGTGTGTGGGTGTGAGGTGACACTGGGACCAGTAGGGGACCAGAGCAGCTCCCAGTATGAAAGGAAAAGTGGGATTGGAGCAGTGACGTTGTGTGGAAAGAGGGAGGGAGGAAGAGGGACGGCTGGACTCCATTAAGCCCGAAGCCTGCCAGAGGACTGTTGGATACTCTCCTCCAGAGCTCTTCGGGGTTTCTTTCTGCCTTTTCACTCTCCAGAGAAAGACTCTCCATGCTGTAGAGAGCTCTGCTCCGTGTAGTCTCTCTCTCTCTCTCTCTCTGGGTTCTTCTCTTTGTGAAGGTGAGTACACAGATTGAAACGTTTCGTCCTCAGAGCTGCTAGTTCACCGCTATGGAATATGGAAATGTTGTTTGTGTGTTTTTGTCGTCGTACATTAAACCCACGCTTCAGTTAACAACTAACAAGCTTCAGTTAACAACTAACAAGCTTCAGTTAACAACTAACAAGCTTCAGTTAACAACTAACAAGCTTTTTAAACGCACTTTTCTTTTGTGAACTTCAGCTTTAACGACCGAGTGAGAGAGAGAGAGAGAGAGAGAGAGAGAGTGAGAGAGACAGAGAGAGAGAGAGAGAGAGTGAGAGAGAGACAGAGAGAGAGTGAGAGAGACAGAGAGACAGAGAGAGAGAGAGAGAGTGAGAGAGAGAGACAGAGAGAGAGTGAGAGAGACAGAGAGAGAGAGAGAGAGAGAGAGAGAGAGAGAGAGTGAGCATGTAGCTGGTCTCTGCTTCCATTGTGAGTCCTCCTCTCTGTGAGTCACCGTTATGTGTAACAGGTGAAGCTCTGTAGCAGGTAACTGTGTCTGTTGTTACCTGTAGTCGCGTCCCTGCTGATCCACCACTCTGTGCTGGATCAGATCAGATGAGAGGATGACAGGTCGGATATAATGTAACCTTTATTGTCTGGCAGTGACTTCCTTCATGCCTTTTTAAAAGACTCCTCAATGAGGGTCAGATGTTCTGTAGAATGTTCCTAACCGTATGCAAATGTTGGAGGAAGTTATGTCATACTTGAATAGGATGAAAGAAGCAATAGCAGAATGGAAAAATACTCCATGTAAGCAACAAGTTCTGCTTTCATAACTGTACTGATCAGTAGCAATTTATTTATATATATATATATATATATATATATATATATATATATATATATATATATACACAGTACCAGTCAAAAGTTTGGACACGCCTTCTCATTCAATGGTTTTTCTTTATTTTTATTTTTTTTTTTTCTACATTGTAGATTAATATTGAAGACATCCAAACTATGAAGGAACACATATGGAATTATGTGGTAAACAAACAAATGCTGAATGACAAAAGTAGTTGAATGAGAAGGTGTGTCCAAACTTTTGACTGGTACTGTATATGTAAGTATATATATATATATATATATATATATATATATATATATAAATATAATTAAAACCAAATTTACTATATTGCCTATGATTTTGTTTTGCACCATGTCTGGCAAAGTCCACCAGTAAGGCTGTTTTTGTTTTTGTTTTTTTAATTCTAAATCTGTATTCCCAGTCCAAGGGAACCGATTACCCCGATGACATCACTATGCATCATCAGAGTTCCCTTTTTAAGACATTCCAAAACTGTTACAGGTTGAGTAACCAGCCATGTCTACTGACTGTGATGTGCAATGTTCCAGGAGTGTCCATGTAAAAGGGATAGCTGCCATAGTACAGCAAAGTGTCTTGTGGCACACATACTTTCTGTTGTCATATTGTCCACCCCTTGACCCTGTCATAGTATTGGAAAGCATTGATTTATTTTATGTACAAGCACTATTTTAATGGCCTAGCACGTCTAGGTGGTGCACAAATCAATTCCTTTTCATACCATCGCTCCATTTGTTAAACAAGTCGCGTGTTTTGAATGTAAAATCTTACTCTGCAAAGTAACCAGCAACTACAGCACTGTAAATGCAACGGAGTATCAATGTATAAGTTTCCCTGGAGAATAAGCATATATTTAGAAATGAAAGCGTTAAAGTAAAGTATCGTGCTCAAGTATATCTACTTAGTTCATACAGAGATAGCCTAGGGTCGGCTTGATATCTCCCAGGGTACGGCTCTTTCTCAAGACCTTGCATGCATGAGCTTTGCACCACGTTTACGCCCCGTCCAGAGGGTCAAAAGGGTTCTTTTCACTCCAGTGTGACAGAATTTCAGCTGGACCTTCTCCCCTCTTGACTCCGTGGGTCTGTTTGGCAGGATGGCGCTGGACGGGATCCGGATGCCCGATGGCTGCTACGCCGACGGGACGTGGGAACTGAAGATGCATGTCACTGACCTCCACAGGGACGTGTCGCTGAGGGTAACTGGGGAAATCCACATCGGCGGAGTCATGCTCAAACTCGTGGAGAAACTAGGTATGTATGTATGTTTGTTTATATGTGTGTATGCAGGCTGCTTCTGTGCAGGGGCCCAGCTGGTCTAAAGCGTAATAAACAGGCTTGAACTTAGTCTTAATTGACTATTTTTGACACAATAGAAATAACAGCAATCCATAATGAGTCTTCGGATTCAAGATGCATTCCATTTTCAATAGAGTGGATATGGTTTGCAGTAATAAAAGCCCTTTCCTTTGACCTTATGACCTTCTACCATGTGTCAATAGCGGACTTGTGTTATCCGTTCATATTTGTTGGGCAATAAATACCTCTTTTTCTTTTCAAAATACTTACCATTCTGAGAAGTGAGATTCTTCTAAGTAAATGCCACACTTCTATGCAAGCGTACAAACTGTTTTCTCAATACTGGCCAAAGTTAAGAGCAGACATTCTCCAACTTTGTCAATTCTGGGAACTTAAATTCATGCTTTGTGCCAGGAACACTGAGAGAAAGCGTATGAAATCAGAGGTCGGCAACAAGCTGCATTATTGTCTTTGGAGATATAAAGAATCCTGTTTTGTTTGTGCAGAGTACATAATGAGTTTTATCTGTCTTTGAACGTTGTTGCATGACACCAGCTCAAAACGCCTATTATGAGTTTGTGGACTTTCCTTTCAGGGGTTAATATTCCTCTTTGTTCCCCTGCAGTGTATATGGGTCAGTAACCCAAGGTATAAAGAAACCACACACAGCTCGCCTCCCCTCCCCACTGTATCATGCACTGTTCTGTAGCCGCAGTCACGCACTTCACAAGTTTGGGTGCAAGCAAGCATAAGAGTCCTCTGTTCCAGCCACTTGAACACTGCCCTGTTTCACGGAGGCTGGAGAAAGTTCACGGGCGGAGGAGGTGGCAGTGTGCGATTTGGGAGTGACAGCGTTGTGTGTTGATGGTGCTTGAACGCTCGGCATTCCTGCAGCGATCCTTTGGTTTTTATTCCCCTGCCCGTGGTCCCGTTTTTAGCTCTCCTGTTAGAGCTCCACATAATTGAGGCCTTTGTTCTCTGTGGTCGTCTGTGCTGAGCAGCATCTACGCTCGGCGAGTGTGGGACGACATGAATTCATTGGTCCTCAAAACCGCCAACGTCACTCGAGGCCTGGCCTTATCCATTGTTTGAGTTGTGCTTGCGCCGTTTGTTAAGTTCTGGTTGAAGGGTATGACCTTTCTTGATGCGACACCTTCTCTGAGGTGTAGCATGGTGGAAAAGTATTTTTAGTGGTGGGTAGTTGTATATTTGTATTGTTTTATGAATCGGTTGTATTAACAAGTTGTCAACAAACAGCATTGTGGGAGGGAAGTTGACTGTTTTTCTATTTTCCTCAGTCCTAATTTCTGTTTCCTTTTCTTAAGGATGTAGCTATTTGCTGATGACCTTTTTTTTATCTGTTATGGATTCTGGCTGTTTGAGATCTTGACGTCTACAGATGACAATAGTTTTGATTTGTAGACCATGGTTGGTTGTTATTGCACCAAAGAGAAATAACAGGACGTGGATGTGCGTGGTTCTTCCTTTGTCTTATCAAAGAAAAAATACTGTAATTCCAGCCTTCCAAACATATTCATCTCCCCTCGACATAATCGTACTACTACCACCATTGCTGCTGTTAAATTAGCTTTACTGAAGTATTCTTAAAGGTAATCCACCCTCTTACTGCTCTGTGAGTGTTTGAGGGAGCATTTGTGCCTCATGACTGGTTTCACAAAGTGAATGTGGGGACATTTCATTTGACTGCCTTCTCCCTCCTACCCTTAGTCAACACGTTGTTTTCCGTTGTAATCATTAACCCGTCCACGAAGTGGGTTTTCCACATGGCCACACACTGCGGGGAACTGTAAAATATTCATGTGACGCACAATATTTTTAATGTGGAACAGGCAATAATGTGCTTGCGGTAGTACAGGAAAATAAACATTTTCTTTATGACCATTTGGGACAGATTTGAATAAGCTCTTGCATCAAATTTGTGCAAAGAAATAATATCTTGAACATTATTTTGTTCAGTGACCTTCTTGTAAAAACAAACACGAAGCTCTGTAATAATGTGTACGTTTCCACTCTGAGGTGATATGAAACAATCGCATCATGAGAGTAAAGAAAATGGAATGCCAACAGGTCTTTCTTTTCCCAGTAACCTGTCTCTCAACCTCCCAGCATGCACTGGTGACAGACAGTGCTGCAGAGACTTCACTGTACACCTCTGAAGTGCTGTCACATTCCCACTGTTTAATGTGCTGATTGCTTGGATGCATTATCTATACATAGACACTGTACCTGCACATATACATGGTGCTGTGAGAAGGGACACGCAGATACCACGGAATTTTGGCAGGCATTGCGTCAGACTCTCATTGAAAGGACATCCTGGTGCAATGACAAATCTCTCTCTGTCCTTCTTGCTCTCTCTCTCTCTCTCGGTCTCTGACGTTCCAAAAATGAAGGACTTCTTGTGATTCAGTAATGGCATTCCGTGAGGCTGACATCACTCTGTCTTTTTTTTTCTATCAAACATTTGTTGCTGTACGCAGAAGCAGCGTGTGAGTCAGCTGTCCTCTGTACGATGGCCAGTGTTCTTATTAGTAGTATTTGTGAGCGTGTTTCCACTCGTGAGCGGGGTTGTGTGGGTGTGTCTCGCCAACACGTATCCTGCATCCATTTTTCAACTCTTCCTGTGAGCCGCAGGTCTTTGGGTCCACATCGCAGGCTCGAATGGCCTTCGATAATGGATTAAATAGACAAATGCCAGGAAGGCACTTAGCTATTGATCACGGCAGCGAACGCTGCTTCCATTTCCCCTCCAAGTGAGCGGTATTTAAAGCCAGCTGATTCACCCACCCCTGGTCCCTCACTCCTGTGATCCTTTCATCCCTCCTTGCTTACCATCACTCCTGCTGTCTCTGACCGGTTTTCCTCTCTAAAAGCTAATATTTCCATTTAGATGGGACAACAAATATTGCACAAACAACATTAGCTGGCGAGAGATTTATTGGGTTTCAAGGGATTGATCCCAAGTTACAGTGCTCTCATGTCTGGTAAACTGTGATTTACAGTAAGTGTTTGAACTATCAATGTTTCACACAAATGCATTGTTATTTTGCACACACCTGAGTTGGAAAATCTATATATATTTTTGTGATATTGATGTTCTCAATGCCCCTGAAGTCGAGCCTGTCGATAAGAATAACACATTCAGCTAATTGTGCAAACCCCTGAAAAAGCAAGTCATGGAATGAGCAGCATGAGTAGCTAGCAAACAGAAAATGATTGATGAGTGTGTTGTTACAATTACATTGCTGGAGATACCCTGGTTGCTTTGGCTCTGTTTTGCCTCACAAAAAGACAGCTGAGGGTAGAGGGGCTGGATGGAGAAGAAAATGGGAGGGAAAGAGAGAGAGGGGGGAGTGAGAGGGGCCTGAGCGCTCTCTCTCTCTCTCTCTCGCTCCGTCTCCCCTTCTCGTTGTGACGTTAGCCACGCTGCTAAAATTCCATAAAAGTCTTCGACGAAGCAGGAAATGACTTCCAGTGTTCGGCATGTTGTTCTCTGGTCGCTGCCGTCACTGCTGGATCCTCCGCTGCCTGCTTCATCCACCCCCCCGTCAACTCCCTTCTTTCCTTTTCTCTCTGTTTCGCCCTCTCTCTCACTCCCACTTCATCTAAATATGTTTTGTGGAAAATATACTTTTTTTTTCAATTTTGTCTCACTGTTCTTTGGGTTAGGGTCCTCCAGCCACGTAGCGAGTAGCTTAATATTAATTAGGAAACATTAAAGAACACTTTGTTCACGTTCTCATGGCTTCTGAACCCGGTTCGTGTGTGCTGACTGTTCAATGTTCCATAAATAGAACTTGAGTGAACTAATTGGTCCAGTGTGACTCTTGATAGTTCATGTGGTTGTTTCCAGTGAGGGGCCTGCAGTTTTTTTGGCTGCCGTACCAAAAGCCGGCCACGGAAAAACTTTCCCCGCGTGTCAGAGAAAAATGTGTGATTTGTATTTGCAATGACCTACATATTCACATCGCGAGTAAATCGGCTAAAGTCATCCTCCCACATTCACTTCAATTTTGTTAGAGCAAATTATTTCGTAAAATGTATTTTTAAGTAACAATAACTTTCTTTTTTTTCTTTCTTTTCTACCCCAGAGCTCCCTCTAAAGAGCAAGTTAAAGTTATAATGCTCAATAAATAAAGTGACCTTAATGTTTCCTCTGAGCAACTTTGATCTTCAAGATAACTCGGTCAGCTATTTAAACTCTGTGTCCTTTTTTGGGATGTCAAGATGCTGCCTGCTGGCGGTTGTGGTGACCAGAGGGCGATCGCTTCGGTTTTGACAATGGAGCGCAGGTTTCATTAGGAAACAGATGCGATTTAACACAGGATGCTGAACTTCCTCTGGGCTTTTTTTTTATGCGCCTTCTCCCTTGTGCCTTCCTAGCATTCCCGCCTTCCTGCCCTTTCGGTGTTAATGGCATTCTTTTTAAAGGACATGTCCCTGTTGGGCTGAGGGAAAAGATGGGTCTTCAGTCCCTACAGAGAGCTGAGATGAAGAGATGAGATACTGTAGTCACATCTGCCCTGATGATGCGAGAGCTCTGAACATCTCTTTTGCATTAAATATCTCACACCAGGAGAGTGGGAGATTCCTTTGATGGATGTCCATAACCTCTTTCCTTCTCCTCGTTATCAGCTTGCCATTACACACGGTACACATGTGTCACCGTGCGTAATGAGACTCATTGATTGTGACCGTGGAGCCATCCTAAATGTCAAGCATGACGAAGTGAGAAACGGCGTGGCAGCCTGTGTGATCATCCTGCTCTCTAATCTCTCAGGACAGGAAGTAGTTAGCCTAAGTAGTGGTCCTGCCCAGGCCAGAGCTTTCCTGTTTCACCAGCAAGATGCTACAGTGATTGTGCTGTTCTGTGCTCACACTGGCACATGCGTTCACCCACAGACCGCACCAAGCCTATACATTCACATACATCAGCGTTTCCCATAAATGGAGAGTTCATTTAAGCAGCCCACACAAGCTAAACGTGTTTTTAAGATTATGTTTATCACTTCTTCCGGTAAATATTCTGCTCGGTAGTGCGGACGGTGGATTGAATGGAACGTTAGTTTGAATGTTACATGTGCTTAAATATGGATTGAAAAAGTCACCTCCCTATGAGCAGCCCTTGACTGTTGCTTTAGAACTATGATGGTCAATTTAAAGGAGACGGTGCTAATGAAAGAATCCAGCTGTGGAAGTAAAGCTGTACTATCCTACCTAGTTAATTACTTGCAGATTGTTCAAACAAAAGTTTTGGTTAAGACTGAAATACATTTGTCGATGAAGTCCCTCCATGAAGAGTCATGTGTTTACAGTATCGGCTGTTTGATGCTCCAAATATCACATGAATAATTACTCTGAACAGGGTACTACAGCATCAAGAAAATCTGGACACCTTCATATTCCTATTTGAAAAGTTCAACATGAATAATTTGCTTTGTTTGAAATATCTCCATTTTTTTCTCAATCACTCTTTGTCCACTTTCATGAAAGAACTGCTGTTCTTGTTAAGGACTATCTAATAAGTTATGTTTGAAATCTTAAACATAAAGTGGGACAAACTTTCATGGCTCCTCTGGGAGTCGGACGCCTGTCTCTTTTTGTCCCTCGTACCTTCCTGTAGTGGCAGGCAGGGCAGTAGATCCATTGGATGAAATGTTAGAGCAGCACATTGTTGTTGTGACACCGCACACACCTGTGCTCTAATGGAGTAAACCGATATGATGTTTTTGTCTGGGTTCTCAGCTCCCTTTTCATTCATTTAAACTTTTCCCCGCCTCGCTGTCTGTCTCTGAGTTATCCCTTTAACAGAGCAAAGCAGCAAGTGAGGTGTCTGCTTTCATAACCCAGGGATGAGGCTTTATGTTCTCCTCACTTGCGCTAAAGAACTTCCACACCGACGTCACGCGTATGTCAATGTGACCAGCAAAAAATGGAAATATGATGCGGTTGAAGAGCAATCAGCCAATCTCTAATCAAAATTATGAAAAACGTTAGCACAAGTCGTCAAAAATGATCTCTTCAAATTGCCAAATTGTTCTGACAAATAGTCAAACAAAGCACTTAACATACAATTTATATCAAAAAGAAACAAGCAGAACATTTCTGACATGAACGAGCCGTGACAAGAAAAGATTTTGTATTTGTACTTGAAAGTGATTAATTGATTATCAGATTAATCTGCTGATCCTCTAACCGAATCAGTGCTGCTGTAGATTGTCCAAATATTTAACCTGGAAGAAAGTTCTCCAGATTCAGCTAGAAGATACTGAGCTTACTGTTCAACTCACAGAAACATCAGTGGGGCGGCTTCTCCCAGTCCTGAGGGGGCGTCTGGCAGGAGGCATACATGGATGTAAGGACAGATGAATATTGTCTATCTGCTCCATTGATCTTTGTCCCGGAGTTTCTTTGTAATGTCATTATTCCAGCTGGTCCCTGAACACTTAATTGTATAAAGCTGTGTCAGGGCGGGGGGGTACGCCCACTGTTTTTGTGTGTTTGTATTATGACACAAATGGATACAAACTGTCTCTAAGGAGGTTTGGTCTAATAGCCCTCCTGGCCTCTCCTAATGCATCAAAGCCTGTTGCACTCTCTTCTTACTCTAAAAGGCTGGATGTTCCCAGATTTCCTGTTAAGATTTCAGACTCCTATTCCACTCTGAGGAAATATACTTATTGTCTTTTACTGAGTAGAAGGCGTGCTTCTGCCTCCACAACTTCACCTGTCGACCTCAGTTTATACAAAGCAGGCTAATCTCATCCTTTTTGGAGCTGTCAGGTGAACTGAACCTGAACCATGACGCAACAAAGGTTGGGTGTCGTCCAATCTCAGATGGAAATCCTGAGTGTCACCAGCGCAGGGCTCCTCCTGAAGCATTGTCTGAGCTCATCCTCTATTCTTAAGGCTATAAATAAATGAGCACATTTTGGATTCGTGTGTGTTTTTGACGTCAAATTCAGCCAGCATCTAAGTAGTCCAGATTTGGACTGGGGTTTGTCTGTCAGTATGTCGGGGAAGTAGTAGTCGCAGTAGAACACTTTTGATTGGAATCAATAGCCGTCTGCCACACTGTCCCTTGACTCCTTTTTAGGCCAGCCATGACCTTAAATGATCTCTCACTTATGTGAGCTGTGTATCACTGACACAGGGCACAACCTCGATGAACCCCGTGCTTCTTGTTTCTGCAGCCTAAAAAGCTCTAATGGCAGCACTAAGTGTCCCTTTTGTCTAAATGCTTTGTCAGGTAAAGTTTGACAGCTTGAAAGGGTTCAGGTGGGTTTTGCATATTTAATGCCCGGATAAGTGGCCTGTGTGATTTTACTATTGGCAGGAAGCTTGAGTTGTTGTCTAATAACTGACTGAAATAAACTCAGGTTAAATTCGTTTACACTCAGCTGGTCAATTGAAAGCGCTTGAGCTTTAATGGTGTTGGTGAGAGAATACTCCAAGGACGCAGCTGGAATAGATCAGCTATAGATCAATGGTTTCAACCTTGAGGGTGTCGGTCTGGGTATTTGTAATATTCTTTAAGGTCTCGGATGAAATAACTTTGTACAAAGTAGTATCAAATACTCCAGTCAAGCAATACCTGCAATTGTTAATTTTTTTTTTTAATTATTTGTATGTTTTTCTTGCAGCCAATCCCCAAGTGTTCTCTGATTTAATGCAACATGTGATTGGCCCACTACTAGAGGCAGGTTCAACCCATACAGCTGGGATTGCCTCCCTGCACATGGCTCTGAACATGGTAGCCTAGCATCTCACGTTAAGGGCCTTGGTATTGTATTGTGTTGTCAGTAATACACACTATTGATAGTGTGTACCAGATGGAACAGATGTATCACAAATATGACTTCTGGATTTAGTTTGTTATCTGTTGAACATTCGTCACAAGTCCAGTAACGAGTTTGTCTGCTGAGAATCTTTCACTGTAATCCTGTGCGACTATATCTCATGTCTGCCACACAGATATCGTCATCACCTGTCTCTATCAAGCTTGTTGTATACATGTGAGTTATCCGATGTTGATACTATCACAAGCTAGTGAATGCCTAACGACCACTTACAGTAGATCTAATTCAAGGACGGTGCGTAACAGGTGCTTCCTGTATCTTTGCTTCCAATACCGACCTTCACCCTGCCTCAGACGTGGAATATATTTAGAAAGAGAAGGGCTTTCATGTTGTAGAGGGCGAATAAGACTGACAAACCTGCAGCTCTGTCTTTGTTGTGTATGAAAACAAGTTGTCGCCTCGCACCACTGCCCCCACTGCGTCAGCCACGAGTCACCAAGGAAACGGCATGACCCGCCTCACCCCGCTGTAATGTTTTTATCAGCTGAAGGCTGAAAATGACAAAGCCTTGCACTGTGTGCCCATGGTTATGACTGATGGCTAACAGCTGGGCCCTGACAGCTTATGCAAAACATTCTCTGTGAAACACAAGAAGAAAACGTCCTGACATAGAGTGTGTTCGCTCTAAAATCACCTTCATCAGTGATGCTAGAGATGAGCCTGGATTTTCATTCAGGTGTCAGCTGAAAGTTACTGCTTTGCTGGTTGAAGCCAAATAAGAAGTAAATATGGGTCATTGAGTGCACATGCAACAGCACGGATTTATTGCTTTCCAGTCCAAAGCCCAGTGCCAAGTCACAATAATGATGCAATGTGTTCTTCTCTTTAAGAATTTATTGTCAGCGTTTCAACAGATTTTCAAATCAAGTCAAGAGTTGATGCATATTGTACCTAATTTTGCTTAATTTTAATTAACCAATGCTGTGTCTCAACTTAAGTTCTTTCATACTTGCGCTTGCTATTTTGAGTGCAAAGGTGCATTTTAAACTGACAAAATTGCAAAACGCAGTGCACTATGACTACTAAGATGGTGTACTCATCATAACGGTCCAATAGTTGAACACGTCTCACCCTCAACGGTCACTTTCTTGGCTCCGTGGCAAAACTGAAAGGAGCATCAATCTTGTGAAAAAGACGGAGATGCTGCCGTATTTAAACCTCCCGTGAAATAGGGCACACGCAAGCAATTAAAAGTAAAATCATGTTCATTTTTAATACATTTTTATATGATTTCTAAAGCGAGCAAACAAGCCGGGTGACCATCGCTGTCAAATGTTGGTGGTAAAGCTCAGAGATGTTGCAATATGCCATTAAATCAAAGAAGAAGCAGTCATCTGTTGTAATCATCATTCCTGGTAATTGTACAGCCGTGTTAGATTCCAGACGGCACTACCCTGACGAAAATCATGCACTTAGTACATAGTGTACACAGTGTACTACATGCAAGTCTACTCACGGAAACATCCGCATTGAGACGCAGCACATGTCAATGTTCTGTTTTTATTTAACCATAAACCTATAAGGCAGACCGCTGAGAGCCAACGGCTTCTGAATTCGTGTCTGTGTGCAAAGTGTGTCAGTAGATGCATTCTGCCTGTTTTTGGGCGTAAAGGCGGTGTTTCTAATTTATGCGTTAAACATGGAGCTGCATGTAAAACTTCAATTTTGACTCTCCTCCTCTTATTGTTTTGTCCCCGCTTGTAGCTCCTCCCTTGTCCTCTGCTCATCCTCCTCGTCTCCTCTGTTCCGTCTTTCTCATCGTCCCTTCTGTCCCCCCCCCCCCTCTCAGAGTCGGCCCTCCATAAACATAGCTGCCTCCTAATGTAAACACCACAGATGACTCTGACTAGGAGGGGAGGCATTGAGAGAGTAAAGGGGAGTCATGGGGAGGATGAGGGAAGGAGGAACTATTCAGTTTCCTGTATTATTCCAATTAAAGCCCTGAAAACTGGAGGCTTTTGGCAGTATTTAGTACAATTTCAGCTGTGTGCTCTTTGTGTTTTTCTTTTAATTGCGTTGCAGAATATTCAGTATGAGCCCATCTGTATTCAAAGCAGTATGTCTCGCTGTGGTGTATCTGGTGCTCAAAGCAAAGGAAGTGGTCTTGTTGGAGAGCTGCGGTGGTGATGGTGGGGAATTAAAAGAACTCAGTTTGACAGAATTTATGGATTAATTTAGCTTGTTAAAGCACACACACGCACAAACGCACAGAACTAATGTAGTTAATGGATGGATAAGAACACACACACACACACACACACACACACACACACACACACACACACACACACACACACACACACACACACACACACAATCTCTGTATCATCTTTCACATCCTGCAGAGGTCATAAAACATGGTTTTCCTATTCTGTCCCCCCCCCCCTTGTCTTTCAAACCCTCCTTGCACGCGCACACACACACACACACACACACACACACACACACACACACACACACACACACACACACACACACACACACACACACACACACTGAGGAGCTGTGGGTCCACATTTCATGTACCCAATTACTTAGGCCCCCGCTCCTCTGGCTGCTGCATTACGTCAGGCTTGGCAGGCTGTATTTTTAGCTTGGAGATGCCATTGGCCCTCTCTCCCTCCCTCCCTCCCTCCCTCCCTGTAGATTGAGTTACCACCTTGTTGCTGAAAGAACCCAATGGACGCCACGCAAGCCGCCCTCGTCCAATCACAACACATCGAACCACTGCGTAATGACACAAGCGAGCAGAAGGAAAGGCCATGTCCATAAAGGTTTTGGAGGTGGGGGGGGGCTCTGACGAAGAAACGGTGGAGCAGGGGCCATTGAGAGCACGTTGAGGGTAACTGGGACCAGCCAAGGCGTGCATTCATGCCTCGCCACAGACTGTATGGTGGTCATGCATGCTTAGTATGAGGACGTTTCTATAGAACGTGGCCTGTGGTGAAGACCGGAGTGCCAAACGTTAACGCTAGCTCTTCTGCATTGCTCCCAGACACAGGAAAATTACAAGGTTGTAAGAGGGAAAAACTGTGAGTCGAGTTATGAAGATACATTTAGGTTTCTATTTTCAATTTTCCTCCTCTCTCTTTATTTCAGCCTCTTTAATAGTTGCAGTGCACTTAAGGGAGCAGTTTGTCTAATGGTAGCAATGAAGTTGTGTTCTGCACAGCTGAAGCATCAGAACGGAGTGATGACAGCTAGACCCCCATGCTGCTAGAGTAACTCACACAGGGGTCTCAGAAAAGAAAGCTTGGAATGTTTTCTCTCAAGTACCAAGTGTTTATCCGCACAGTAAACAGTATACCACCCCAACAGCTCGACAAACAAGTCCGGCCCCAAAGCAATTCACACGGCCCCGGGGGCCCCACACAATGACATCTGCATTGAGATGCTGGTTGCCACTCTTCCTTTTTTTTTTTTTAAATGTTCCTCCCCGTTTTAATCACCGGTGTAATCTCTTCCTCATTCCTGTTTGCTTTTACTCACATCACAGCAGTCTTGTTTCCTGGTTCTGAGCAGCCGATTTGGCTAATCCCATTCGTTCAGCTTTTGGACGGGATCAGCAGGAGAGTGTCAACAATGCATGTGGGAATGCCCTTTATGTAAAGTTAAGGTCAGGGAAAACAAAAGCAGCACATGGAAACGGAGGGCCACTCAAGGTTTCGGTTACCATGACAGCAAGCTGTTTGACAGATGGAGGAGGTCAACGTAGTTCAAGATTCAAGTTCCTCTAAATTGTTTCCATATTCCTCTCACAATGAGTATTAGAAGCAATATGCATCAGTCAGTGTTGGATAGTGATGGAAATAATCCAAACCGCCATGTCTCCTAATGGCTGCTTGACCGCCATGTATCAGACAGTAATGTAGTCCATTAGTAGCTGTGTCCTTCCTCCCGTAACACATAGGTGTAATGTGTTGATGCTATATTTAGATAATGTGCTACCAGCCTTGAATACAAAGTAGTAGTGTAATGTGTTTCTTAATGAGGCTCTTGTCTGTTTTTAACCTCAGCAGTGTTCATCATTCATTTGCTCTATATACAATGATTTATGGACCCAAAGAATGGATATTTTGGTTCATTCTTATTAACCCACCAATTTAGAAACGATGAAAAAGTCGATAGAAAGACGGTCAAGAAGTTTGATAATAGAGCATTGTTTACGTATTTTATCAGGGAATAATGACTCAAATTTGGTGGTTTAAGCCTCTCAGACGGGAACATGTGCTGCTGCTCTCTCTTTATCTCTTTAAATTAAATATATGTTTTAGTTTTGGGATTTTTCATGAGACAGAGTAAGTAAGCTAACAATCCTATCTAAGCTGAAAGCTAACAGTTCTATTTATTTATTTTTCTCCAAACAATTAATTGATGAATCATAAATTGCAGCCCAACTGTAAAGTACCAAGGTACTTGACATAATAAATGGCAGTATTATTTAGAGATACAGTTTGGCAGAAAAAGTGCTCACTATAAGAGTTGGCAATTATATTTATCCCAAATCAGGGTATATGCCTTTTCAAAATGTAGCTGACACTGCTGTATATAAGTTTACACAGTTCAGATCGACTGTTTTGATTAAACTATGACTAAGCAAACCCACATCTGTGCCTGGACACAGTGACTCTGAAAGGAGCGAGCGAGAGAGAGAGAGAGAGAGAGAGAGAGAGAGAGAGACCCGAGTGAGACAGAGGATTGGCTGGAGAAGCAATGAATGAGTAAGTGGGTGGAGGAAATGAGACACTGCTTTTGGAAGTTCCTTACTGGACTAATACTGAAGTAATGACATCACTACATGTACTCTGAGGGGGACATCTGGAAGTATAATAGGTCAAAAATGATAAGTTGTATTCACTCCATCTCAACGATCATAGACTACTAAGAACACAAAGTAACGTGCACAGTATGCAGTTGATGGATATTTTAACAGTCTTAAAATGAAAGAAAAGCATTTTTTCAGCTAGTCAACCTGCTATTCATTTTTTGAACCGATTATCACACTTTGTTTCCAAGGAACTCTCACTCTCTCTTTTGCGTGTGGGAGATGCTGCCTCACCTCTTTTTTTTTATTTATTTTTTACCTCTCACTCTGAAGTGATTGGCAGCTCTCACACAGCGCTGCTCTAGCACAGAACCCAGAGCAAAGTGATCCGCAGAAACAGCTGCTTCGAGTTCCCCTAAATCCCTGCGGTTTTCACCTTCCCCTTGAAGTCAGACACACACACCATGAGACCACAGGTCGGTCCCCATTGTTCCTGAGCTCCTGCCGAGCGAAAGCCTGGGAGCTATGTGGGGTTTTGGGTGGCTTGTGTCTACTTTAGAGGGATCCCAGTGTGACGTTTGAACAAAGAGGGAGGTATGAACCTGATATCCCAGCAGTGTCACATAAACAGCCACGTCTTTCACACACTCTGTCGTCTCCTCCCTCTCACTTTGACTTCACCGCCCCGGTGCAAACCTTTTCTGTGCCCCCCCCCCCCACCACCCCTTCACCCCAAATCTGACCCTCTGCCCTGGAGGGACATATTTTTAGCCGAGGTCAGTACAGTGTGACGGTTACAGACTGGGCGCTCTTGTTACACTTTCCATTTGCCAACAATTAAGTTGCTGTCAATAGATAAAATTGGCAACTAATATAGCTATGCACTTTAACAAAGGGAATGCTAGTAACTTCAGTCTTTCGCTGTGTTTTCTCTTGCATCTCTGCAGTTATTATTACCGAAACTCATCCACTCTGCGCTTTTTCTTCCCCTCCTGTAGATGTGAAGAAGGATTGGTCCGACCATGCTCTGTGGTGGGAGAAGAAGAAGACGTGGCTGTTGAAAACCCACTGGACGTTGGACAAGTACGGCATCCAAGCCGACGCCAGGCTGCTCTTCACGCCGCAGCACAAGCTGCTGCGCCTCCAGCTGCCCAACATGAAGCACATGAAGGTCAAGGTCAACTTCTCGGACCGCGTCTTCAAGGCCGTGTCCGACATCTGCAAAACTTTCAGTAAGTGGAGCGGCTGACTCGCGTACAAGACGGCTGGCAGAGAAATGTTCATTAGGTTAGCAGAGATGTGGAAAACAGTCATCGAGCAAATGAGAGATGAGGTGTGACCGATTGGCAAAGAGTTATAGGAAACTGTGTAGAATAGTGGTCGACTTTCATTGGCCCTGCTGAAGGTGCCCACCCTGCTGAACCAAAAACAGCTCCCAGTAAGACTTTTATTTTATTTTTTTGAAAAGGCTCTGGAAATGCTCAAACATAGCTCATCATGTCCTTCCTCACTTTGTTTTTTTCATCCCTGGCAATTTGTTGTGTTTATTAAACACTCTCTCTCGCTCTGCATGTTGGAGTCACGTCTCCTGACTGCTAGTCCACTGTTCGCTCTGGAGTCACGTCTTTGGAACCTGGGCTCCATCGGACTCACAGTAATGTTTAGTAAACAGAGATTATCAATCTGTCTCAGGCTTATAACACAAACACACCAAAGCTTACATTGCTCATTGTTTTGCTTACCTACTGTCCCTTCCACTAATATCATGTCCAAATTTAACTATCCCCCATGGTGTAAGTAGCTCCAAAGGTCACACGCACTCTATCGGTATCTGCCGTCACTGGCACCACGATGTCCTAGACGTGTCAGAGGTCACACGCTGGGCCCCAGTGACCTTTTCCTCAGCTCGGACCTCGCCCTCTGCCCCTGCCTCTTAAGGCCTTTACACACCAGAGGGGCGTTGCAGGGGAACAACAAGAAAATGCAAATTAGTCGCCTGCGAATATTGTATGTTAAGGGCTTTTATTGTGAAAGGTAAAAACGGAAGGAGTGGATCTGGTACGCACGTCTTTGTCAAGGCTCAGAGGAGTAATAAAGTTTGTTGTCTTGGTTCACACTATTGTTTTATAAATATAGGCACATCTCAACGTGTTTTCCGCACAACACGATTGGCCGATGCCTTTAATCACGGTGCAAAAGCTCAGAAAACGCCACCTTGTTCCGAAACAAATATGATGTTGCTTTTTAGCTGCGAAATTTTCAGGTTCTGTAAATTCTAACAAAAACAACTTAACTAAAAAGATATTGACGTGCGAAATAATCGCACAAAAAAGAAATGCTTCTGGTGTGTTAAGGCCGTTAGTCATTGTCTCCAGTAGGGTTTGCAGGTTCGGAGAACCCTCACCAATATATCTCCTTCCATCCGGAAGGGAAGCTTTAAATTTCTTCCAAAGTCTTATCGGGTCAGACGCAGTTCTATGAAATGAAAAGACCAAATAGCACATTTCATTTAGTGTAAATATACAAAGGGAATGTTTTTGAAGGCAGAGGCAGGGAGGCGGGGGAGAAACAGGCCTGTAGCCTTTCAGGCCTAGTTAGGAATGCGTCTGCTGCTTCTGTAATAAATCTATTTCGGCTTCGTAGAAATTCAGGACAAATTGCTTTTGGCTGGATCTCGCAAGATATTGTCAGAGGCTGTTGTTTAACTGTGCATTATTTAGTGCAAAAAGCAGAACTTGTGCTAACGGAGAGTTGGAACGTTCTTTACTAACTGTGGGTATGACAGCTGACTTAGCTGACTTACAGCTGCTCTGGCCTGGAAGCATTTCATTTTTTGTTATCTGGGCAACTTTGAGTTTTACAATTTCCTGTGCATATTTTCTGCTGACTCCATTTAAACTGCACAATTTAGAGAATGGGATGGGACAGGAAGAGCCGAGGCCTGTCCAGCTGGCCTTGGCTCCAGACAGCAGAAAGGGAGGGGCGGATATACTGGAAGACTGAAACATTGAGAGTTAGTCGTTGGAGTTTTTTGGTTTTGTTTTCAGTGATGTGCGACTTCTGCCCCAGTTCTTTTTCCTAAACTAATTTGTTGGATTTTTTTAAATTTTTTGCTGTAGTGTGTACAGTCAGATGGTCGCACGGGAGCTATGTCCTGTTCCAAAACGAGTTCAGTCCTCAGTATAGTGTTTGGCTGTTTTTGTCCCCATTCCCTACATGGTTTTATTTTTTGTTATTACACTCCACAGTTTAAGAATGATGTTATGGTCACAGAATTCTGTCTGTTACTTTTTAAATATGAACATTGTCAGCTTTGTCTCTTTAGCACAACTCAAACTCTGGCAGTGAGAATTCCACAGTGTGGAAAAGCATAGAAAATCAACATAACACTCCAAGTTAAGAGAATAAAACCAATTATCACCGCTGTACTTCTCCCATGTCCATGGCAGCTGTGTCCTGACACGGACACAGTCCATCTGGGCTGGCTGGGAACCCAGAGGACTCAGCAAAAGATGGTGTACTGAAATACATGAAAATCACTGTTTCACTCCTGTTTTGACCCCTGATTACATTTGGCAGCTTTTACATCCTGTGCAGCACTGCTCATTTGATAGTGAAGCAAAGGCAGTAGGGATTTTCCACTTTTAGTTGCAAAACAAAATTCTTCAACTCGGAGTTTTTTTTATTTTTATCTTAAGAATCTCTTAGCTATTGTGTTTGTCGTGTTTATAGTGCCAGCTGGAACTGTTTAAATATGCTTTAGGGCTGAAACAAGTGATTATTTTGGATTAAGCTATTGAGCATTTCTTCAGAAAAAAAATGCCTAAGCTGATATCTTTAAATGGCTTTTTTGTATGATCAACAGTTGAAAACCCCAAAGTATTCTGTTTAATAATATAAAACAGAGAAAAGTAGCACATCTTCACGTTTGAGAAGCTGGAACCAATTTTATTTTGCCATTTTTTAAAGATTAAAAAACTTCAATGTTGAATAAATTATCAGAAGTTAACAACTGTTAAGTAATAAATGAATCGCCAAAGTATTTTAGCTCTAAATTGCTGTACAAAATGCAAAAAGTCAGGTCTGTAGAGGGGAAAAAAATGAATGGCACTGAACTGACTCCTCTGGCTTTTGTAAAGGCAAAGTTTTTCCCAGTCAAGACATGAGCTTGTCCCGTCTAGACAACCTGGGTCACTTCCAGAACATTAAATACAATAATACACCTCCTCCCTCTGACAGGAAACTGTTCTTCTCTTCCTGCGAGCCAGCACACAAAATGTACTCTTCACAGCTGACTATCACATGACCGTGGACCTGTGGGCCTGAGACGGGACAAAAATGAAACTGTTTCTGTCAGCAAAGCACCACTTCAGGGTAACAAGAGTCAGGCTGCACCACTTAAGCTTTGTGGGTTTTTTAGTAAGCACTCGTTTGTGACCATGTGTGGGGAAAACTGAGACACAATAGCATTCTCTGGAATATGCAAGGGGCAGCAGCAATACTGTAACTTTTTCTTATTTGTCAGCACTGAACAGTGAGACATAGAAATGTCTAGAGAAATCGATGACCAGGCAGGAAAGGAAGGTGATGGAAGGGTGTGTGTGTGTGTGTGTGTCAATAAAGTGGGACATAAAGAACAACGGAGGATGTGTTTGAAGAAAGACAGAAATTGCAGAGAAGTGTTTAGTCTTTGTCCTCCAGAAAGCTTCTTAGATTTGTGTGGGACTGTTGCTTCATCGTTTTGGTCCAGCATATTTATGGCACATCAACCTGTGGTCTGCTGGACTGGCCTGAGTGAGCCGGCCTCTGTTGTCATAACACAGGAGGAGTGCAGTTTGTCCTCAGCTTCAACCCCTAAAATAAAGTGCATTATTATCTTTTTTGAGGTGGCCTTCTAGCACCTTTTTAGCTGCCTGTCTGATAGATGAAGAGAACCTCTGACACTAAACAGCTTGGGTATATTAATTGTGTTTTTTTTTTTTTTTTTTTATAGTTGGAGTAAAATTGATCAATTTGTGTGCATCCTGTGATTCCACTGACTCATAGAAATTCTCTTTTAATGCCAAAAACCTTACTTCGTTGCACTTTTCATCAGTAAAAATTCTTAAAAACTATAAAATACCTACACCCTGTAACTACTACTTCTTCTTATTTTCCCATCGGACTGAGGCTGTATATGAGTCATCTTTAACCCCTGCTTTTTAATTAGTGGTCCATGGAACGCTTTTTATTGCTCTTGAGTATTGATCAGTCGGCCTTGCAGCCCAATAAGTACATCTTCATGGCATTAAAAAGTATGCAGATGGAAAACTGAAGGTGATATCACTCATCTTTCTTCTTCTTTTTTTTTTTTTTTTTTTTTTTTTGTCCATGTAGGGTCTCAAACTGTTTGTACGGTAAACTTCGGAGCTGTAAAATTAGACTGTGTGACGGTGTTTGTGATTCTTCTGCGGTTGGCCTTACTCACTGCAGTGAATCATGTGTTCCAAGGAGTAGATCTTGCAAGCCCAGCTGGCTCTCGGTCAACCCCCTCTGCTCTGGCTCCAGTCCTGGTTACTGCCACATGTCTGCAGGATGGAGGATCGGGGTCTAATTGTCTAAGGTGTCGTTTCTGCTAATGGAAATCAACCAAGCTTTTGTAAGCACTCTAACCATCACTCACCCTTCCTCCTCCTTCCTCCTCCTCCTCCTCCTCCTCCTGACACCACAAGTATGTGGTGAGCGAAGTAGCAGTCTTTCCCCTCCAGATCCTTATTCTTAAATTATCACTACAAACATACAATTCAACACTCAACTGAGTATGTCAGCAGAAATTGACTATAACGCTTGCCCATCTAAAAAAAGTTGATTTCTTTTTAGTTATTCCCTTAGCCTGATTTGGTCATCTTTTTTTTCTATGAATCATTTTTTCTATTTATTTTTTTTTAAGCTCTTCATACTTTACCAGACATTAAATCTCCATCGTATCGACTACACCTCTGCTCCCTTCATGGGGAATAATGAAAAACGCATATGCGTACATTATGCACTTATTTTGTTTTCCAGGAAATTCATTAAAGACAACGGTGTATTACTTTTACAGGAACGTTTTTTACCACATATAGTAATGGTTTGCTAAGGATTTTATAACCAAAGTCTTCGCTTTTGAGCCACACTTTTGATCTATAGAGGGTTTTAATATTTTAGGAAGCAACAGTTCCATGGAAATAATAGATGAATGATGATTATATGTGACGTTTTATTGTGTATCAGATTGGTCTTGCTTGGAAGATATTTGGGGGTTGGTGACAGTGATGTCATAAGAATGAACATTAAAAGTCTCTTCATAGTAAAATGCCACATGCCTCTGCAATGCCTCACCAAGAGACACTCTCCTGCACACGTACACACACTTTGAAACAATGTGTGTGTGTTGGCCTCCTCCCGCAGCTCAGTGGGGCTAAAGCTCGGCAGCACGCCTGCTACTCACATGGCTGTATAAGGGCACAGGGATTGCGCTTCATCGCTGCAGCAGAGCGAGAATGGAAGAGGAGGGAGGCAAAGCAAGAGAGAGGCTGAGCTCCCATCTGGTAGTTCTTAAGACTCCTGGAATGCTTTTGCTTTAGTTACATAAACCAAACAAGCTTTCTCACCAAGCCACGACGTTCTCTCTCTTCTCTTCTCCTCCTGCATGTGCTCTCCTCAACACCCTCAGCAACTTCTTCAATCAGTCAGTGCAACACCCTTCCAATCCTTCATCTTTTTAAAAAGAAAAGATTGGAGAGATTTACGTCTGTTGATATGATAAATGTAACTTTTCTTCAACAGTCCTGCACAAAACAAAGTGAAAATAATAAACTATGGTTCTTAAATATCAGCTTGCTTAATTGATTTTATATGAAGTCTTGGGAAAACCATATCCAGCTGAGGATCCAGAAGTTCTTGCTTCCAGACTTGCACTATCAATTCTAGTCCAGACACACTCTGGCTGTCTTATTACAACATCAGAACCATCCCAAGCCCATTTTAAAAACGGCATTACTGCTGGTGAGTGATGGCTCCCTGGCCTCTACTGGGAGGGAGGGAGGGAGGGAGGGAGGGTCTGTTTTAGTCATTATATTCAGTTTGGTGTGTTACTGTAAGACTGTGATCTTACACACAGGTCAGACACTGGACAACACAGCTTTCACAAAACCACCAAAGAAATCCCCCTTGAAGATACCAAGATAACATAAATAAAACTTCCAAATACTCACCAATAGCAACTGAAAAGCGTTTTTATGTGTGTGTAAGAGGAAAAATGGAAGGAAGGAAGGAGGGTGAGAAGGAGATAGAAATTGTGCCCTGTCTCAGTTGGGGCTTACAGTTAAAGTAAGATTTGTTGGGGCCCTGAGAAAAGGGATTTGCAATTTTCCACCACTCGTGTGCACAGCTGTCTACGATTCATAAGCATCTCCTCAGTCCCTTTGCTTTCTCTTACTGCTCCCCTTAAACCTTTTTCAATTTAAGTTGCATGAATGTATCTGTTTTCACCTACATTACAGGTTCTACACATTGTCCGTGTGCTCTGCAGGAGGTCATGTGGTTTATTTGAAGCCTTTGATTGAAACAACACAAATTACTGTATGTTTTTAAGGGCCTTTTTGTAGTCATGATTGGCTTGGCTTTGTTGTGAGGCAAGATTATGTTTATTTGACATGAAATGAACTTTCTTGCTCTCCTTCCTTCCAGATATCCGCCACCCAGAGGAGCTATCTCTACTGCGTAAGCCCCGTGATCCCAAGAAGAAGAAGAAAAAGTTGGAGGAGGCAGAGGAGGACGATCTGGAGCTGGAGGGTCCGCTGTTAACCCCGGATCAGGTGAGCTGATGGGTAGTAACTCCTACATGGAGTGCACTTGTTACAGTGTTTGATCTGAACTATACCAGCTGTAAGTTTTGCACTTCACATGTATAACTGAAGAGATGAAAGAGATTTGGCTTTTTAGGTTCAAGGTCTTCTTCCAAGTAAGTATGGGGCACTGGGTTTTATTTTTGAAATCCATTGTGAAAAGTAATAATCTCGTTTCCCTCAAGCAGCAGGTTGAATAACAGGTTCCCCTGACTGCTATGGAGCGTCTTCCACTTTTTTTTGGGTTAGATCGCACTTGTGGTTCCAAAACCACTAAGATAACTCCAGTGTGCTGCACCCTGCTCTCAGTGACCAAATATGAATGTGTGAGTTTTAGGCCTGCATGAGATCTACAGCCCTGGCTCTCAATTCCTTGGCAGGGAGGATGAAGAATGGTTGAGATTCCACACATAGTTGGTCACGCTGCCATTTTAAACCCAAACCAGGCTACACAGCCATACTGGCCCTCCTCCCTCCTTGCGCCAGTGAGAGTTACAACCATGTGAGCAGAGAGCAGCAGAACAAAACAGGCTGTGCTGCTGTCACAGATTTAGCATTAACCAAAACAGCTTACACTATGAGACAGGGTGAATGGGACTCTTTGTGCGGGTTGAGTCTCTTCGGTCCAGACCTCTGGTCTGTCTGCTGGCTCCTTAGACTCAGCTCAACATGCATATATGCAATCTCATGTGAGTCCAAACAGGGCTGACAATCATTGTGAACTTGGGTGAACCGTCACAATGCTCATAATCAAGAAAAACTAATTCTGCTGTCATGCTGATTTGAGTCACTGTGAAGCTAGCAGCAGATTATGTATCTATTTTCCATTTTTTATGAACAGCACTTGCTGATCACACTTAAATTTGCGTCGTTACATTTCAAGGGCGCGCTACGTTGATGCCTCTGGTAGAGATACATTTAGTTTTTTCAGTGGGCGACTGGTCACACTATTAAGTGGCGCGGAGAAACAGAGTTTCAACAGGAATGTGCAGAATCTGTTTACTGTCAGTCACACTTCCTGCGTCCTCCCTATCAGATCACATCCTACAGTTAGAGAGTATATTTCATGGCCAAGTTGTAAGGCGTTATTCTGTCCCTCGTGGGGAAGGGCTGGCCTCTTACCCCAGGTCTCCTGATAGGAATCACAAGGCTTTGCAGAGAGTCAGCAATGCAATCACGACCACAGCCTTCCCCTGTTTAGTCCAACTGCTTCTGCACACTCCACACTATTGTGGAGATGAAGAGAGGAGGGCTTCCTGTAGCTCACCATGGTCCAACTTTACTGAGTAATACCATTCCTTCACAATTACTCCAACCTTGTTGTTGATATTTTTGATAATCAGCTATGTAATTTTTCAAGCAAGAAATGGCCAAAATCCATGGAATCCCCACTTTTCTGACTTTGTATGGACATTATAAGTTCACAGAATAGTTGTTTACTTAATAATGATGAAAATAACCGCTAGTTGCAGCACCAAACCTTTAAAATCTTTTGAATAACTTGTTGGCAATTGACAACACTTGTGAAAAACACATTTATAATAACAAGTAGATCCTTCCGAATGGCTCAGAAAATTACAGCGCATAGTACATATACTGTACAGTGAGGTCCACACTGACCTCAGAGGCAAATGACATGGATGGTGACCAGTAAGGTCCTATAAGGAGAACATGACCAATTATTTCTACTTTAAGACTGACAATCCTTTTCCAAAACCTCAACCTCTATCCTTAAATGTACTGTTGAGAAAACCCCATGTCCCCTGTCTGTCTGCGCACTCATGTCAAGTGCCTGAAAGAATTGGTCACATTGTTTGAAAAAAAAAAGCATGTGACTAATCCTCAACTGTTGTCATGACTTAGAAAAGAGCCATTGGTGTTGCCCGTGATGCCGGTCCACCGAGTCCCTCTGGGCCCACCACATCTTGACGTACCTGCTGTATGAAATTATCCATCCTGTCAGCCTGGATAACACACCTAAAAAATGAAAAAAAACCCACTACTTTTATATCTGTGCTGCAGTTTATACATGCACGGCTGGGTCACGTTGACCAACGCCTTGCCTGGGTTTTCAATCTGTCATTCTGAGTTGGATGGCTATGAATGGGTGGATGGGAAAGACAGAACCTCACTAGTCACTTCAGGGTGATCTCCTTCTGCAAAGGGCTAAACTGAGTCATCCACTCTGAGGCTAACAGTTGGCAGCGCCCATGGAAATACCACAGATCTCCCTGTTCTTGGATTTTCACTACTTTTGTCTTTTCCTCAACTGTTTCCTCCTGTTCTTGTAGAGTTTTCAGAATCTTAAATCTGTCCACTTGATGTTGTTTGTTCCCTTTCCGCTTCTTCCCTCCACCTATTTCCTGTCTTTTTTTCTTCTCTCACTCTTTCTCTTTTCATCCTAGCCTCTGAGGTAATATACATCGGACCTGTCAAAGGTAAGCTTTCCTCTTCCTCTGTCCTTTACTCTTCAGCACTGCTTCCTCACCCTTCGCTTTTCCCTTCCTCCCTACCCTCTACCCCACCACAGCTGGAGTGTTGAGGTCACATGAGACGTGTAACCTTCGGGGACTAACAGCCGAGTCACCTGACTGCTCCTCCAGAGGAAGTCAACTGATTTGGGTTGTCACATGATTAAGGCTTTGCCGCTGATTAGAAAATTAGCTCAAAGCGCACTTTTTCTTACAGCTGCTCCAGGCGTGCTCACTGTGCCTGCTGACTGTTGATCACTTTTATTGCCCTTGAAAATGGTGATTACTGAGATGATCATGAGTAAATTATTATTTTGTGCTATACCTTTTTAAAGATGTCAGAAATCAGAACAGTGATGATGTTCATTGGTCCATAATCCTACATACATGCCACAGCCAATGGCCCACACACAAATGTGTATACAAATCAAATCCACTAAAGACACTTTCATTTATTGACAACCCTCTCATGGTTTACTTCTGGTCTTAACAGCCCATGGTGGTCCAACTCCATCAATCTAAACTCTATGAATCCCCAGTGTGGGAACATTAGGGAGTCAAGTCATGTCAACATTCTTTGTGCCTTCTCGCCTGCATTGGAGTCAGTAAACAGGATGGAGGAGGCCTAGTTGTGTTTTTAATGTGCTGCCAGCTTTCACCTTATACATGGTCTCCCTGGATATTTGGGATTCCTCAAGAGACCCTGTGGGAGATGGAAGTACTCTCCATGACCTGATGCACTCAGCATTTGGGAAAAACCTTGAAAGAAGCACCAAACAACACCCTCCCCCGCATGGGATGTGTGGCCATAGCCCGCACCCCGTTCTCATGACCTCAGCTCGCGAAGACAAACACAAACACACACGTGCACACTCACGTACACAAACCGAGCCCACTTCCTGATTTCTGAAGGGATTTAGTGGTTTTAGCCAGTGTTGCTTCTTGACCCAGGCCCCACAGAGGGAGAGATGGAATGAGGGATTCGGGGCCTAAAATACAACCATAAGGCCAGCCAACAGGAAATGCACACAGCTTTCCTTTTGGTGGTTTGATGATGTTTTCAGACAAAATGAAGACTTATTTAACCATAAACTAAAATACTTCCAATTATATAGCTGATTATTTTCCGATCTTAAACGTTTTTCTGATAATCAATACATCCACCCATATCTGTGCGTTCCCCCTCTCCTCTCTGTGGTGACTTGTGTAGTAGTTTGCTGTGTGCAGTGCATTCCTGCAGGTTTTTTGACTGTGATTAAGTGGGTGACCCTGATCATGCTCTGCGTCATCTGCATGCTGATCCACATCAATCCCACCATCAGCAGGAGGACATGGTTGAAGCCACTCATCTGCAAAGTGCGGGCTGGTAGTCACATGGTTTTGTTGTTGACCGCTAGCTGGCCTGGCTAGGCTGCAAGTGTGTGTGCGTGTGCTTTTTTTGAAATGTGTTCAATCCCTTTTCCCCTGATGCTGTTTTAGTTGAGCAAACAGTATTTGTGAATATGCACTCCACTGCTTTGAGATACAAGTATTTATTAGATTTGTTTGTAAAGTGTCAGTGTGAGACAACTGCTAAATATATAAAAATAAGTATGTTGAATTGTTTGTTAAATGTATATGATATTTCTTGGGGGGACCTCAGTGCATTATGTGAGGGACTAACTGATGACTCTGTGTTTTCAGGGAGCATCTACTCCAGTCCAGGCTTGTACAGTAAGACCATGACCCCCACCTATGACTCCAGAGACGGCAGCCCCCTGTCGCCCACCACTGCCTGGTTTGGGGACAGCCCCCTCTCTGAGGGCAATCCCAGCATCCTCGCTGTCAGCCAGCCAATCTCCTCTCCAGACATCTTGGTCAAACTCTACAAGCCCCAGTCCCTGTTGGACAAAGCCAAAATCAACCAGGGGTGAGATGACTTTGCTTAATGGTTAAGAGGTTTAGTAAACGTATGGCTGTGTAGTTGATCAAAATAGTTGCAAAAGGCTGCCGTGGGTTTGTGTCCTAAAACATTGTGTTCCCTGTCTGTACAGGTGGTTGGACTCCTCCAGGTCTCTGATGGAGCAGGATGTAAAGGAGAATGAGGTGCTGCTACTGAGGTTTAAATACCACAGTTTCTTTGACCTCAACCCTAAGGTACGTCCCATAGACAGTGCTGTACAATTTCCCCTTGCTAACCTTGAGTCATTCACGACATTTGTTGAGGTCATGATGTGCCAGAAAGCGTCTCATCAGTTCAGAAAAAGCGAGATGGCACCAGCATGGTGTTACTGGGATGCTCACCAAGTGTCCTGAGTTAGCACAACCAGCATAGTGTTTGTATTTTTTATATTTTTATGAATTCTAGCCTGTAAAATATATACAATTTTTATAAAAACATTCTGAAAACCTAATGTGGGAGCTTAACGATTTTACACATCAAAGTCTTTTGTAAAAGGTTGGGTCATACTCCTGCACATGTGAAAAAGTTGTATAAAGCTTTTCATGGCTCCAGAGGGAGCTGCATGAAATCTGAGAAAAGAATCTGTGGATGTGGAGTTGGAAATAAGCTTACCAGACCTCCAGCCCACTCCTCATCTCTGCTTGCGACTATTGGCTGAGGCTATATTAGCCGCTAATAACATAACCAAACAAATCTTTTTCAAGACTTTTTGTTTTAACTTTTCACCGTTACTCTGCCAATGTTATATTAGTGTTTTGCTAAATTGGTGCTATGCTCCTCTAAGTATAGTATTTGAAAAGTCAGTGGACAACAGTCATGATACCTATAACAGCATACATTCTAACCAGTGCTTCACACAGATCTAGTTGTTTCCTGTGTGTATGAGAGAGTGAGAGAGTCTGTTTTTACTCACTGTTTGTTTGTACGCATGTTAACCTCTGTGTCAAACCTCTCCACAGTATGATGCCATCCGAGTGAACCAGCTCTATGAACAGTCCAAGTGGGCCATCCTGCTGGAGGAAATTGAGTGCACGGAGGAGGAAATGATGATGTTTGCTGCCCTGCAGGTAAAGAGACTGTGTGTGTGTGTGTTTGCGTGTGTGTCTGTGCCTGATCTCAATTTTCCTGTTTCAGCATTCATTTGTCAGGGTCTGAAATCTGAAGACATGCAGTCCTCTTTTCATGGGGAAATGGGATCATTGCCTTCTCAACCGCAAGCCAATGAATTGTGTGGGCTTCCAGCCCAAAGCTGAGACATATGGCTGCCAGTTCTGCTGCACGCATACTTAAACTTGGCTATTTCACATTAATACAGAATGAGTTAATGGGGTTTTCATCACACATTACACGGCTGTGGCACACGAGGTAGAGCGCTTGTCCTGTAATCACAAGGTTGGTGGTTCGAACCCCTCTTGAGTCAACATGCCGAGGTGTCCCTGAGCAAGACATCTAACCCCAAGTTGCTCTCCGGGCGCTTCTTAGCAGCCCACTGCTCCTCCGGGATGAGTCGAATGCAGAGAATTGTAATTTCCCCATTGTGGGACTAATAAAGGCTTAATTATTATTATTATTATTATTATTATTATTATTATTATTATTATTATTTGGCTTCTCAATATGCCTCAATGTCAATCAATTCCTTTTTTTTTTGGCTCATAGTTCATAAAAAAAGGGAGTCATTAGCCTTTTGAACAAAATAAATGACTATGACATTTTTTAAATAATTGATTACAATTAACTTGAAAGACATTAATGCATTTACCTCACTTAGTTAATTGGAGTGAAGTGTCAAATACCTGGAAACCTGGCCAAGTGAGTCATAATGACAAAGAACTAAGAACATGGTGTTTAATTGAAATTTTCTAATTTTCCTTAATGTTCTTGACTATATACGATAACCTGCTGAGGCTAGCATCATATTCTTCCAACATTAAATTATCTCCCTAATACCGAAGGATTTCAGTTTGTATATTGCGCCAAGGCCGTTAACTGTTTTTTGTGACCGAGTCATTTCTGCAAACCTTGAGGAAACTTGCTGCATCCGCTCATACAGAGCTGATCTGGACTTTAGAGTCAAGTTTAATGGAGGATCCAGAGCAGCAGAAATGGGGAGCAATGGAAGTGATATACAGATGTTAGCCCCTTTAGCCCCTTTAGCCCCCTGTAGTCTAGGGGTGGTGCTCCTGCTATTTCAGACCCTCATAAACTGTGGGTGCCAAGACCTGAGGACGCCACCCTGTCCTCACCCCGGGGTAATTATAGAGCATCTTGGGCCAAAGGACCTAGGGCCTCGGTCCAGACCACCCACCCCCCCCTAGCAGTACACTATCTTATAGACCTGCTCTCATTCCTCTAGGAGCCCCCTTAACACTCTGAGGTGTTAGGTGTGTTTCATCAGACCAGTTATAATTACACTTAACTGGTTTCTTGTTACTCTTCCTGACAGAGATGCTAATCCGAGTTGGGTGTTTAGACTGGCGGCTACTCTGTTGCTACCTGTCTGTTAGCACGTTTGCCGGCTACTACTATGTTTCAGCCGGGTAGTATGAGCTCAGGGCTTTTGGCTAATGTGTCACTGCTGAGAGAGGATACACATGGTCTAAATACAGAGCGGTGATTGTCCACATCCAGTAAGTTGCTGGCTGGTGTTAGCATGCTGTCACCTGGACGTTTTTCTCTGGCAGTACATAGAAATGAGGTAATCAGGAGTCATGAACAGTAACTGAGCTCAGAGTCACCGACTTAGGTGACAGGTTGTGCTTTGAACATCGGCAGATAAACACGTACATTCAGTCACTTGTTTTTCTCAAAGACTTTTAAAGTAGAAGAGGCCGATGACTGGAGTGTCATGGCGAGCCCTTTGTCCCACATTCTGAAACCTTAGCAGGCTACAGCCTTCACAGCTGTTCATTCATATATTGTTGGGGGTTTGGTGATGGGTTGACATTATAAATACCATTTGTCAACAAGTTGTATTTAGTGTCTGTGACTCACACGAAGAGGGGAAACACGGTTGGGTTTTCCATTCATCCGGATGAATTTGTGTTCCCAGTGTTCCGTTACTCTTATTGGCCAAATCTCACATATGTTCCCAGAAATATAAATTTCATATCCTGTTGCAATTCAGAGACATGTTGAGAACACATTGCTCAAACCATTCCCCTTATTTCTCTCAGGGAATCATCACCACCAACCACTTCATCTTCTCCTCATCCTGAAAATAGTCTCCTCATCTTCATCTCCTTCAAAGTTAGGCTCCTTGATTCATTGCTGATCAACTCAATGGTGCATACTGGCAGCACTTGCTAACATAAATGCCAACACATCTTAAAGTATTTATGTGGCTATTATCACAGTCCAAATAACTTTTTATAAGATGAAGTTGGAGGGTTTGTGCACCGGTAGCACACACAGCAGGAAACTTTATAGAAATCAGCAAAAGTGTTGACGAAGGTGTTGGAGTTGGAGATCGACTTTTCGAGAAATTGTCAGCTGTTCCCTCTTCCATTACCTTGTTAAGTGTTTTTTTCACCAGAAAGACGTCAGTGAATCTGGTGGATATAAACATTTTGTGATTGGAAGATTGTAGGTTTTAACTGTGCTGTGAAGGCAAGAAACCTTGTCCACAGCACCACAGACTTAGCTGGTCTCTGTTCTCCAGAGCCACTTGTGACGTGCAAACTGAAGGTGTTTGTCTAAAAGAAGGATGTTAAGAAAATAATTCTGAAATTTCTATGAGCGCAACTAGTTCATACACATGGCTGAGACAATTTGTTTGAGGACTTCTAGATTGTCAAAAGGTTTGGAGTTTGACTTAAAACTAGAAAAATTCAGATATTAAAGGTCTGAAATTATCAAGGTATGTCAATATAGAAATTTTGTGAAAAAAAGAAACTGGTTAAACACAGGCTCATTTTTATATAGTATTTTTGCACTTTATTTGCTAACTGAGGTAATCTCTTTTTTTTTTCTCAGTACCACATCAACAAGCTGTCAATCATGTCTTCAGACAACCACATGAATAACAGTGAGAAAGAGGTGGATGAGGTGGATGCAGCCCTGTCAGACCTGGAAATCACTTTGGAGGGAGGGAAGACGTCCAACACACTGGTACGACAACACTACTGCATCTCCACATCCACCACAGGAAATACCTTTTAGTCGTGCAGTACATGTTCTGGGTTCCAAACTCATGTGAATTTTATTTTCCCCATGCAGCAGCTTGGCAGTGTGTCTGGTCCTTCATTTCTCGACTGTATTCTTAACAATTGTCCTTTCATCAGCTGTGTTAAACAGGAACTGAAACCTACATAGACACTGTACAATGACACAGGGGAGTGGAACACAATGCATTTCAATGAAAGTGCTATATTTCACACAGTTCTTTATAAGGCTTTCATCAGACAAGAACCTGGGGTGTGAGATATTTGACACTAAAAACAAACCCAACAAAGGCTGCATTTTACATGGATACGTAATAAATATATGTGTCCATTATTTAAGCTGCCACGCCTCAAGAACTTGCTAAATTTATACAGCTTATCAGAGGAAACTGCGCTTTGAGATGTTGCATAAGAAGTGTTGTTTTTTAGCAAACTCTACAGAGCATTAAAACTGTACAAAGTTGAGACTGAGGTCCTTGTTTTGTTCAACCCTGTTCTTCTATTGCTTTTTATTAAAATTGTAGAGTTTTATACTAACAATGGGTTTTTCACTTCCTCCTAGGGTGACATCACATCTATTCCTGAGCTAGCGGACTATGTCAAAGTCTTTAAGTAAGTCCACATTAAGAGCGACCTGATCCCGCAAGACCACAAATGCACGTCCAGTTATAAAAAAAGAGCAATTGTGAATGAATGTGTACAAAGATTGCATTTGTCTAAAAGATGTTGGGTTACTCAGAAAATCAGGAAATAACATGTTCTAGTTATATGAGAGAGCTGTTGCAGGGTTTCCATAGTGTGCTAGGCTGCATTGTTTGCCAAAGGACATTTACAGGCAGAGCTTTCAGTTTAGCTTTTCAAAATGATTACAGTTGGCACAAGCATATTTTTACCCATATTATTTTTTGTGCCTATATTATTTTTTGGCAAAACTGTCCTAATAGTGCTTTAAGCCTCTGCTGACTGGCAGGTGGCCCCTGGGGTGATTGTCTCATTAAATGTATAAACCATAGGGGGGGATATCAAGAGGCATTTCCTCTTTTGTCTCATTAAATGTATAAACCATAGGGGGGGATATCAAGAGGCATTTCCTCTTTAATGGTTTTCCATTAATGTTCACATCCAATGCTGACTCTGCACTTAAGAAGCTCTTTTTCTCCTCTCTCTTTTATACTCACTTATGATCCCCCTCTGTCTTCTATGTATTTTCCAGACCCAAGAAACTGACATTGAAGGGCTATAAGCAGTATTGGTGCACATTCAAGGATATAACAATTTCCTGTTACAAGAGTAAAGAGGAGGCCCATGGGACACCTGCTCTACAAATGAATCTAAGAGGTGCAAACACACAAAAAAAAAAAGAAAAATGTCATGACCATGCAAGAATGCAATGCTTATTTTCTCTGTCTAAAGAATGGGTGTGAACTTTGAACTCTTCTTCCGCTCCGCATTTTCTCCTCCATGTGCAGGTTGTGAGGTAACTCCAGATGTTAACATCTCGGGTCAGAAATTCAACATCAAGTTGCTAATCCCAGTGGCTGATGGCATGAACGAGATCTGGCTTCGGTGTGACATGGTAAGACTGAAAGTTAGTGCACCGTTTGTGTTTATTTCTTGTCCTTTTTTTAGCAGGTTTTTGATTATCACCGTTTAACTCTCCTCTCCAGGAGAAACAGTACGCCCACTGGATGGCTGCGTGTCGCCTGGCCTCCAAAGGGAAGACCATGGCCGACAGCTCTTACAACCTGGAGGTCCAGAACATTCTGTCCTTCCTCAAGATGCAACACATGAACCCTGACCCTCAGTTCATCGAGCCAATCACCACCGATATCAACCCAGAGTGCCTGGTGTCCCCGCGCTATCTGAAGAAGTACAAAAACAAGCAGGTAAGCCATGCAGGCTGTGTTTTCAGATATACAACCTCTGAATGCACCGTAGGCTGTACACGTGGACGGTTAAGGGCGTAGCTTCAAGAAAGACAGACATAAGGAAGGCCACTATTTGCTACAATGTGTACTTTGTGTGAGGATGTTTACTTGTTTGATGAGTCGGTTGTCGGGTTAGATGTAGCAGCATCTGATGCTTCCCAGATGGGCGCCTCCTGGCATCAGGCTTGCCTTGCGTTGGAATGTAGCCTCCCTCTCCTCCCCCTCCTTTACTCTCCTCCTCCCTCCTCCTCCTCCCTCCTTTCCTCCTCCCCACCCCCCTCTGTCCGAGGGGAAACCAGGACAGCAGACTTCCAAACCACTCAACATGCTTACAGTAGAGTTGCTCATGTCAGACCGTCTCTGCTCTCTGCCTTTGTGCTTGTAGACAAAAGGGTGGAGGTCTTAGCCGCTGGACGTGTTGGGGCTCAGTTAATCTGGTGATAAAACATGGTCACTTCTGAGTGATGGTAGCACGCAACCAGCAAACATCTTTATAACCATGTGTGGAATTTAAGCACTAAGAAGCAATTAAGTTTCTTGTAAACGGTAGGAAAATTCTACAATGTGCTCAGCAGTCTTGCATGTAAACAACAGGCGTGTGTGTGTGTGTGTGCGTGTGTGTGTGTGTGTGTGTGTGTGTGTGTGTGTGTGTGTGTGTGTGTGTGTGTGTGTGTGTGTGTGTGTGTGTGTGTGTGTGTGTGTGTGTACACATTGGAGCAGCTGAGTACACGGCTGCCATAGCTGTGTTAGTTGGGGATGGGTGAGGGATGCAGGGAGTGGGGGAGGTGGAGGGGGTGCCTCTCCATAGATTACTCACTCAGTCTGTTTTTGTTTAAGTTGTCATAGAAAAAGTGCAATGTTGCTGGGTGTTGGAAGGATGATGGGAGGGCGTTGGTACAATAAGTAATGACTCAGAAATGGTCTGGGTCTGAAATATACTGGATGTCTAGAGAGAGAGGAAGACAGAAAGATGGATGCATTTCCTGTAAATGGGTGACAGCATAGCTTGTTGAGTATGTCGCAGTGGGCCACAATACAAACCAGACTTGTTCATCGTACCTTTGATACTGAACTCAATCTTGATCCATTCACATGGGACTGCTGTCACAGGTTAATCAACTCAAGTCTACAACTTTAGTTCCACATACAGTGCTGCTAAAAATAAGAATTAATACAAGTACCAAATCAAGTTTCAGTTCTATCTTTCTCTGTATGTTACTTTTTTAGTAGTGAGGAAGTCCCTTAAATGTAGTTGGGGTCAATGACACGAAAGTAGGCCACCATCACCAGACCTAAGGAGTGACCAGACCATGTTCACGTGAAGAAAGGGTCATGAAGCAGGGTCAAATGATGCTCATGGACCGAGCTGAAACACAATACTGAGATTCCCCAAACATACTGAAAAAGGGCTGTACTGTGATATTTAAGCAGCTCATCATTTGAATCAATATGAAACAATATGAGCTGTTAAAATGTCACTGTCCACCGACCCATTATGGACAGGCATTGTTGATTTTTAGGCGTTGGACAGAAAACTCTTGTATCATATTTCGTTGTTTTTTTATTAGAGAAATGCTCTGTTGCATAACGCATTGCCTGGAATAGAGGCTAGCCTGAACAGTGGGCAGGACTTGGACATGTTAGGGGGTATTAGCTCAGCAGGGTGTGTGTCCATCTGGGGCCGTGGTTCTTTCTGGTCCGGCTCCAGTCTCACTCATGAGCTCAGTCCGATAGGGTTTATCCCCAGGCACACAACATGAAAGAGCAGTGGCACATGTACAGTATGTGTATGTAGCCAAGTCACTCACACGCATGTAGCCCTCCTGTAGTGGGCGTGGGGGGGCCTCAGGAAATGAGCCGTGCCTGGGAATGCTGCGCGGGAAAACTGTCTGGGAAAAGCCCGTTTGCTCTCAGTCAGCTGTGACCCCTCCCCATCTCTCTTAAACTGGACTTCCTGTTGAGAGACTGGTCAGAGGAGACTTCCGCGCTGCAGCTCCCGGCGGATACACACAAAGGAATTTTTAGATTACTTTGACCGGTGTGCTCTCGATAAATTTACACAAGAGAAAACAAGCGTTAAAGACACAACAATAAACTCCTGGAGTATGGAGACATGGCACTCCTACAGCTCGGTGCTTCCAAAGTCTGCTGCTTGATGCATACCGCCCTCCTGTGGATGAAAGGGGTATCTGTGTGATTTATCTGCCCATTGCAGAGTACAGTATGTGCAGTTCCAGTCCCCTCTTACCTAATGTGAACCAGCACAGATGTTGCGTAATCCTTCTTTTTTCTCTTAAAATAAATGACACAGGGTCTGACTGTTGCTGTGCTCTCCTCCCTGTTGTTGCTGAATACTGCATGATCTCCAGACTCCCCCCCTCCCCACTTTTTTTTTCTTTTATTACAATTGTGGCCTCCCACTTTATTGTTTTTTTGATCTTTCCTACCTCGACATTGATCTTACTTGCTTGTTCTCTTTGTCCAATCTTTCTTTCTTTTCTCTCCTCTTGTATGCATCTCCTTTTATTCCCCTGCGCCTTTCTCCCATCCCCTCCTCCCGTCTTCAGCCAGGCTCTATCAGGGACTTGGTAAGTTGAGTTGTGTGTCCACTGGGTGCCTCTTAAGCCTTAAATGCATTGGATGTGCATGTGTGTATAAACTCTGAACACGTTTTGTGTCCGGGTTGCCTCACCTAACCAAACGTAGCTCAGCTGTATAACATGTCCTAGTGGTAGTCACAGTAGAATAGAGAGAATCCTTCCTGTTGGTTTACTTGTTTGTTTGTGTGTTTACTTGTCACTAGCTCTAATGTTTTTGTTTTTTTACATCTTGCCATAATAAAAGCATATGACACAAAGTGCTATTGATACAACGTTGAGATATCTGTATTTTTTATACTTTTCTTTACATTAGCAGTAGGGACAAAGAGAAATGGTACAAAAAAAACACCATATTCAGTCAAATAAATGGACCATGCTGTTGTTGTTGCATGTTTGAGCCCATTTAACAGCAGTTCCATATACCTAACATTAAAGTGGAACATTTATCATTGAATTTCACACATTTTTAGATTAAGGAAAGCTTTAATGTGTTTGTGAGTTATGGGCTTTTCTATACCGTCTATAAAAATACCGGAGCAGGCTGAAGGCAAGTGAAGTAATCCATCACAGTAAAGCTCATTTATTTAGTAGTTATTTAATTGTAATGCAGTTGAATCAAAGAGTGTTGCTTCTGAACACCAACAAAAGTATCAACCTCATCAATTCATTCCTGACACCTGGGTTTGCATTTTTTTTTCTTTCCATCTTTAAATTATTCCAATGAAGCTCAAGTATGCGATGCTAATCAGTAGCTGACTTTAACATGTGGGAGGATGGCAAAACATTCCCAGTGATGGATTACTGCATGCTCTTCCATTCATTGATCAAATGTTTAGCTGCAGCCTTACAGAAAAAGGATTTAGGGGCAGGAGGAGAATACACACATGCATGCACACTCACACACTCGCACAATAACCTTAGCGTGGCTCCTCAGTGGGCTCATAGGTTAATATTTGTTTGTCTGTCCATTTTGTAGCAGTGTGAAGTAGAGTTTTACTGTGACGGCCCTCTGCTTATTGGCTGACACTGTGTGTGCTGATGGCTTTATGGAATCAGCCACAGCTTGTTTATGCACTGAGTTTGTGTGTGTGTGTGTGTGTGTGTGTGTGTGTGGTTGTGTGTGTGCGTGGATTTAGGTGCATCAGTAGGTTGAAGTGTGGTGATGGGATGCATTTGTTTACACTGGGGAGTGTGTTGGTGTTTGTCTAACACTCAAATAGTGGGAGCAAACTGAAATGTCATGTGTGTAATGTTGGTGATTGTGTTTTTGCCAGATTTCAGCCCGGATCCTTGAAGCCCACCAGAATGTGGCCCAGATGAGTCTCATCGAGGCCAAGATGCGCTTCATCCAGGCGTGGCAGTCCCTGCCGGAGTTTGGAATGACCCACTTCCTTGCCAAGTAAGCTGATGTGTCTTTACACTTACAACACCAACTCCCTCAGTTGTATGTGGTGACTCATATTTCCATTTGATCTGCACAGTTTCATTTCACAATGGACTCTGTTCTTCTTCTTCTTCTCTGCAGGTTTCAGGGTGGAAAGCGGGAAGAACTGATCGGCATCACTTATAACCGTTTGATCCGGATGGATGCGAGCACCGGAGATGCCATCAAGACCTGGCGCTTCAGCAACATGAAACAGTGGAATGTCAACTGGGAGATCAAGATGGTAGGGAACACATAGAATATGATTATTTTAATTAAATAGGTTTTCCTTCAATATTTAAATGTATTTGCTGCCTTTTGTCCCTCAAAGTGTTCTTTTTGAATGTTGCTTAGAGCTGAAACAATTAGTGGATTTAAGGGGAACTCCATTGATTTTGCAAATTCAAAGTTTCCCTACAGGTCTTGGGGAGTACTACTGTTTTGTGTGTAAAAAAGGTTGTCTAAAATCTTTTGTGGGTCTTCAGCAAGCTCCACAAAATCTGTTAAAATTGCCCCATGTGATGTCACTCAACTCATTGTCAGTTGGGGTTGAAGATTTCAATTTAAAAAGGAAAGATATCTGGGGTATGGAGTTACAAAGAAGTAAAATGATCAGACAACTCTAGCGTGCTACTAATCTCTACTTGAGGCTAGCATACTAAATAAGGCATCCAAATCTCAAACCGTACTGTTGACCAAGCTGTATTGTGGGTAATGTACAGTACCAGTCAAAAGTTTGGACACACCTTCTCATTCAATGGTTTTTCTTTATTTTTATTCTTTATTTTTTCTACATTGTAGATTAATATTGAAGACATCCAAACTATGAAGGAACACATATGGAATTATGTGGTAAACAAACAAATGCTCAACAAACCAGAATATGTTTTATATTTTAGATTCTTCACAGTAGTTGAATGAGAAGGTGTGTCCAGACTTTTGACTGGTACTGTAGGTGCCAGCTTTTGACAAGGAAGAATAAAAAAAGACCATACCTCAAGTTCTGCTGCATTGATTTTGATGCTCTGTCCACCATGAACCCAAAAATGTTAGAGGAGTGCTATCCTAAATCTGAGAACTCTTGGAGTAGTCTTTTAAGAATTGGGAGAATTATCAGAACAATTGTTTTGTTTTTCAAGCAAAATGAAAAATTTGTGCTGATTCCAGCTTCTCAGATGTAAATATGTGCTTTTCTCCTTAGATGATACACTGAATATCTTTTGGTTTTGCACTGTTGGGGGAAACAAACAAGACATATATAAATAAATATAAATCCATTCTGCCAGTTTTCATTGACTCATGACTGATTCGCTCTGTGTGCTCAGGTGACGGTGGAATTCGCAGACGAGCCCAGTCTGTCCTTCATCTGCGCCGAGGTGGACTGTAAGGTGGTCCACGAGTTCATCGGCGGATACATCTTCCTGTCCACACGTGCCAAGGACCAGAACGAGTCTCTAGACGAGGAGATGTTCTATAAGCTGACCAGCGGCTGGGTCTGAGTGGCCCCAAACCACCAGGGGCCAAAGATTGTAGGTCAGGAGCCAGGAGGCGAGAGGCTGGGGGAGAGAAACCACCGCGTCTGGGGTTTATTCTGTTCTACTATTTCTCAGCCTGGTTAACTGTTTGGAGCTGTGCCGAAAAGTCCAGAGCAGCGCTATAGTAACAATGGCTGACACCATTTGAATTGTTATAGTTGTTGTTGTTGTTTTTTTTTGTTTTTTTTGCATTAACGCTGACAAGGTCTTTGTTACAAAACTAATATTCTGGTGAATGCAGTTAAGATGAACTTTTTGAACTAAACTCCTGCGGTCGAGCAGAAGCCTTACACAAACCTAAACCAGAGAAAGTCCCTCTGTTCTCCTTCGTCCACCAGCCTCCTCTCCTCCTCTCCACCAACTAACGTCCATGACAACCCTTTAAGAACCAATCAAACACCAGATTAAATCCCAAAGAATCTTTTTTTTTTTTTACCCCTCTTTGCTCTTTCTCTCACTACTTTTTTTTCTTTCTTCTAGAACGGGACTTCTGGTCTTTAAACATCACAGTGCCACAGATTTACAATTATAATGAATTATTTATCCTAAAATACGGACTCCATCAAAGAGTCCGATCAAATGCCATCTGTGAACAGCAGAGGCCACTGATGGCAGCACTACATGTCCATCCTGTCCACGCTATGAAGGGTTAATCTCTTTAAAGTCACGTGTAAGCACTTCTACAGTACACAGTCCTGTTAATGAATAAGCTGTCGTTACATTTCCTTTTGCTTTTCCAGAGTGATTGTCTCCTCTGTGTCGAGGTTTCTCTTGTGAATTCTCATTGTTTTAGCTGACAGGTGTGACATTGAGAGTCGTGAGTTTTTTGTTTTGTATTTAATAGGCTGCATTTAGTGAGCGTGTCCAGAAGAACACTACAGTTCAGGGCACTGGGATGAGCGTCCTGTGGGTTTGAAAATCTTTTCCAACTGATTTAAAAAAAACAAGCAAAAAGGCATCTTAATAAGTCATAAGCTCTAGTGTTCAGTTTATCTAATGTTTCTTGACAACACGTTTTTAATAAAAACTATTGTGGTTGGTATGTTGAGCTAAACTAGATGACTAATGTCCATGTGTATTTAATATATATCTCCCATCCTTGTTTTTAAAAATATTTGAAGACTACTACTGAAGCTATATGACTTTTTAAGATGTCCATTATTTCCTATCTTTGAGGAAAATGCATTCACTTTTTGCAAAAAAACAAAACCGCTATAAGTAAATCAAATCTCAACAGCATGTTAGAAATGTCCTCCAAAGATTTGAACGCCTGACTTCTCATTGCTCAGTGCATGTACACTACGCAACAGGAAGAATCATTACTCCGTTATATCTTTTAACTTTATTGCCATTCTGTCTCTCACACCATATAGTATTATTATTATTATTATTATTATTATTATTATTAATCTTTATCATTACACACCAGCAAAAGGTCACCAAGTTTGAAGAATGAATATGCAACAGGTTTTTTTGTCCTTCTGTCCTCAGTATGAAGGATCAGTCAATGAAGTATTATTTTTTTGTAACTAATGTAAAAACACAAACATTTTATAGAATTGTACAGTTTTTTTTCTGCTTGTTTGGGGGGGGTCGGACGTTTTTCCTTTCAGAAAAGAGGGGAGAAGCCATCCGTCAACATGTGTAATATTCAGAATGGTGCCTGCTTATGTTGTGTCTTTACTGAGTTTTCAGATGAATTTAAATATGAATATATATGAAGGTAACACTAGTCTCAAACTCCAGGTTTGATAAAAATATTTGTCGAGTACATATTATAATTGTTTTTTAAAGATACAAATACATATGCCTTTTCAATGTGCTCTTTGTTCTTGCATTACCGCTTTATTTTATTGATTTTCTGATTTCTCTTCTGTCCATTCATGGCCTTGAGTTGTGTTTTTAGCTCATTCTTTAGACCGACCGTTATACTTCATTTTTGCTGCAAATTTGATTCGCATAGCGCCTTTTTAATATACTTCACTTATTCGTCACAACTGAAGTGTGCCATTTAATAATGCCCATATGAAGGAGACCCACATTGTCTAGACCCTGGAGTTTGAGACGAATCAGCATAAGTGAACAGAAAACTAAGCCTAGTCTGTTTTTAATTTCTCTGATGTTGTTTTTGTTTGCCTCCAGTGTCGGGAGCAGCGGTGCATGTCCTGCTGCTCTGTTTTCTGACTGTAAAAAAATGCATTTATTTTAAAAAATAAAGTAATTTTTATTTAAAAACTGTATCTGCGTCTCATTTTCCCAAATGAAGAATGTTTTTAATGGATAAGGTGTGAACCTATAGTTTACTTATTGTCAACAATGCGTCAGTGCTAGTGTTGTCACGTCCCAGCCATTTCTGTGGCATTCATTCCCAAGCCTTTTCATTCCTGCTAAATACCTACATCTTCAATAGTGGGTTACTAATTTACATTAAAGTTGAATTATTTCTTTAAAGGCTCAATTTCCACAAACTACTTCGCTCTGAGATTTTCAGCAAATGTTACTCAAACAGGAGAAAAATGTGCCTTTGTAATGAAGGAATTTGTCGTCCAGAACGAGGCTGTGGTTCTTTTTAAACACGTTGTGGACATCGATGGAGGTCTATGGAACAAACCAAAAAGGTGATCAGGTTTTGGTTACACAGGTTATAGTTGTTCGAGGATGAATTTATTGTTGGTGCTCCTTTTGTGTCAGTTATTGCCAGCCTTATCCTTTTAAGGTTCTCAGTCATCCAGCTGTATTCTAGAGAGGTGAATTCAATGTGACTCACTGTTTTAGTTTTGAAGGCCTCTTTAGTATGGTGAGAATGATTACCAATTGGAAAAATGCTTTGCTCATGTCTCCTTAGGGGCCCCAAATATTTGTGCTCATTCGAGCTCCTGAGATGCATCATAAGATCCACACACCAAAAACTCAATGCTGACATCACTGAATGTAATACTAATACTACAAAAAGTGTAAAAAACAATCTTAAAATCATACCTTGTTGTCCTACAGATGAAGGTTTTAAAGCAGAGTAAGATCAACAGGGTTAGAGATAAAATTATAAAATACAGTAATAGAATAATAGAAAAATTACACCTAAAGGAAATAAATTAATGTTATTTTCTTGAGTTTATCAACTTTGTTACCATTTCCTGCACTCATACTACATGAGCACTGGTTATGTTTCTCCACTAGAGGGCAGTGCCCAACCACCTGGATTCCCTTCTTCTCTGTTCATTCCACATTTCTCAAAAGCTTTCTTTGCCCAGATCTGACATGTTTACCTGGCATCCCAGCAGAAAAACCAAGTGCCAGATTGAGGAAGAGATTAGATCAGAGAACGCCTGCAGACAGTCTGTCTATTTGCATGCTCTGGACACAGCGCACGTCCTCCTGTCACCTGCCGAGCAGCTGGGAGACCGAGGTGTTAGTGGCCATGATGGCTGGGGAGCTGCTTAGACCACCTGATGTCCACAGTAGAACAATATAGAAAAGCAGGAAGGTCTGATGATGACTCTGAGCTCAGTCAAGGTCTTTAAGTTACATATCATCAAACACTGTTTCCTTATTTATTTATTTCACTGCAATAAAAAAAACTACATTAGGATAACAAATTCAAGTCTGGTGCGATAAAAAACCTGCACACTCCAGCATGGATGGCACATTCTTTTAATCTGAAAATGTACATCTTTCCTGTAATCGTGCATATTTCATCTAATAATTACATTTTACAGTAGACTTTTGCAATCAACCCTGAATCACAAATAGCTGACACTGCATTTCCACACCCCTGTGAGCTTGCATCTACCCTCCAGTAATTTATGAGATCAGATGAGGTGTGCAGCATCGCGGTGGGAACAGTGAATCCAATTCGAAAAGAATCATCCTGTTCTCATGGAAACACGGGTCTGAATCCAAAACTTAAACTGTTCAAAGTTTCGACCGCAGTAACATCCAAGAAAGCTTTTGAGGCACACAGAGGATCAAGATTCATCCGTGGATGGGAAGTTTAAACATGGAAGGGTACCCTATATGCCTCTGATGTTCCCTTTAAAGCCCACACCCAAGTGGGATCTGGCCCGTTGTGTTCAGGGTGTGCATGGGAGGTAAAGACGTTTCCACGGTGACTCCCCCCTAGTAACATGGAATTCCTCAGAACCCCTTGAGAGGACGGGGTGGATGACGAGGAGACTTGAGAATAACATTTATAGATTGCGCTGCTCTCAAACAATTCAATAGCAGGAAGTGAAAACATAAAAGAAGTAACACAACACAGGGAGAAACGTTGCACCTGTTCATTCAACACAGCAGCTTAGTTCAGTTTCAAGGAGGAACAGCTCTGTTTTCCTCATTCCTGAAGTTCACAGCTGGTTAAAGTCATTGTTAATGTCATGGGGATCTCTCTCTGACGTTCACCCCATTGCCTGTAGTGAATGCAATGCTATATGTCAGCCATGACAGCAGATGTACTAATCTGCTGGTTTCAGATAAGCCTTGAAATTTCCTTTAAGGAAATCCTCTTTTCTCCCCTTTAGACCAGTGTGTTGAGCAGGTCTAGATACATTTTCTTAATTACTATTTTTTCTAACTGCTGTCAACAACTGAGGTAATGGTCAAATAATGTTTTATGGTGGCTGGAGGTTAAAATACTTGATGGCACCAAAATACATTGGTGCCATCAGCAGGCCGATGATGTCACTTATCCAGTGAAATAGCTCATCACGTTTGCTCCACATTTTGTTCAATTTCATGGTCCCTAGATGATAACTCCTGATGATTTTGATGAACCTTTGACTTTTCCTCTTCCCCTCCTTTTTAATGCCATTTCTCTTTAAAACTTTTTCGTCATATATATACATTTTTAAACGATGCCATAACTTAACTTGGCGAAGTGAAAGCTATATTTCAGCATGATTAAGTGCCTTTGAAATTTTTGTTTTGTAAATCAATAAAATATGTCATTAAGTTTAATCACTAAGTAGTGTTTCCAGTATCTGTGTGCTGCATTAAGTCCCTTATGTGATTTTTTGCAAGCCAAACCATTTTGGAAGCCTAAACAGCACAGCAACACTATTTTTCCTCTTTGCTGGGGAATTTAATAGAATAATGAAAAAATGCAAAAGTGTGTAAACAATATTTTTCCCGTCATTTTCCCTTTTTTTCAGAACTTTCAAAATACCATGCAACATCACTACACACAGTTTATGGGCTTTATGGGTTTATACGCTTAACCTCTTTCACGGATTCATTTATTAAAGCATACAATAATCCACCCTAAATATGTTTTTCCCATTATCCCAGACAGTTCAGTCTAGATATGTTTCCATGGAAAAGGCCCAGTCTGGGCTAAACACTGAAAAGTGCCAAAACTTTTATCTTGATGACATCAATTACACTCTGGAGCTTCTAAACTGATTCTCTAGAAAACATATTATCTAGTCAAAGCTCTTTTTGGTTCTAAGGCTAAAACATCAAATCTATAAACACACAAAACCCTGTTCTTTTTGACGCCAATTAATCCATGAGACGTTTTCCCTGATTGCTACTAGCGAATTCTGGCTGTTGACGGCAGGCCTTTCAAATACCTTTGGGGGTTATTCTATTTTAGAGAGGTTTTATGGAAAGACATATTGGTTGCAAAAGAGGTTATCCATCGTCTGTTCTTGTCTTAATAGACACATGAAAACAGTCTTAACCACAAACAACATTTGACACCGCTACATCTCATCTGTTGGATGATTACTCAAAACCTTAGGTCATCCACCTTGTTAGTCTTGCCTTGAAATCCAGGACATCACGCACGCAGTTGCAGAAATTATAAGGATGTCATTAAAGTCTCAGCGCTGATCCGGAGGGTGTCCTCTCAGCTGATGATGTCATGTCACATGGTGTTCATAAAGAAGAGATGAGCCTGTTATGAGCCAAGGCACTTGAATCAACAATTTCTGCAGAACGTGAGAGTTTTACGGTCATGCATACATACAGTACACAAGAATACACAAAATTGTGTCAGCGACAAATAATAGCTAAAGCGACAGATGTTGTGTATTCCAGCTCACGTAACATTTCAAGTTGAGTCTTCTCTCGGGCTCCCATTTGCTGTGGGAGTGTTTTCTAAAGTAATCCACTTTTCCCCTCAGGGACCTTTTGACTTAAAGCACTGTTACACAAGATTGGTTAATTTGCATTGCCTTGCTCACTAAACCCTGTTTTGTAAATCTTGTTTTTCAGCTCAGTTAATGCAATTTATGGGGCCGCTGTTGTCAGGGGATACGTTTGGGACAGACATGTCGGCTTCCTTTTTTTTCCCTTTCTGTGGTTGTGAAAAAACCTGTTTTTACCTGGGCCAAGCCTGCTGACTTGTCTGACAAGGGAGAAACAGAGGTATGCTGGGAGATATTTTGTCAAAACTGCAAAAATCTATAAGAATCTTGCTTTTGAAAAAAGATTGAGAAAATAAGGGAGTAGAGGTCAAATGGGACAATAGGGTCAAATTTCTCTCAAATAAAGTCATGTATTTAGAATTAACAGGGCGTCAGTGTAACATATTAAGATAATTCAGGTGTTTTTATATCAATCCCCTTGGATCAATAGAATTAAAAAGGCCTCTAACACCATCACCTTCTTGGACCTCATTGGTGCTTTCTCCATCAATTTCATCCACCTTTTTACCACCTGTGTGCCCTAAATTGTTCTCGGATATCAAAACATAATGAGAAAGAAGTCAGTCAGTGCCCCCCCTCATCGGAGTATCTCCACATTATCTCACTGTGACATTACGGCCCTGACAGCGTCTCCCCGAGCGACACCACTTGTCCTGCCGACAATAAAGACCAAATTGAACTTGCAAAATGAAATCGGATCCCTGGTTCTTTGTGTTTCCCTGAAGGCTCTGCTCATTGATCGGCTAATCTAGCTGCTTTGACCAGAGTGGTTTAGTGGCAGGCAGGCAGGGACAGAGGACGGAGGACGGAGGACGGACAGGGACTTGTGGTTGAGCCAAACTGAATGTAATATTAAACTGAATATCTTAAATCATTATCAAATGTGTTAACTTATCAACAGCTATGCTATGGATCCCTACATTTGCAGTGCTGTACTTCACTACAGTTGATATGAGAGACTTAAGGGATCATATTGAAGGACTTCTTCAATAAAATGTGGATTGAGAGACTCCAACATGGCTTTCAGATTGCTGACTTAATGTATTGAATACTACCACACACAAAACACACACTCCACACACCTATCAGTCAACTGTCTCACTGCCATGATGAAGATGGATGTAGTTTGTGCTATTTAATGGTGCCTGGCTCCATTACAGAGTCTTTTGCCCAGCGAGTTGCTCTGAAATCTGACTTCAGTGCACCCCAGAGTATAAGCCTTGATTCATGATGAGGTTCTCCTTCTGAAAATCCTGTTTTTTCACTTCTGAGAGTAGCAGCTGCCTGCGGGCAAAGGGAGATTAAATGTTTCTCCAGGTTTGGCACGATGCGTGATAGCAGGTGAGGGGGAAAGAGAAGAGAGGACTGACAGAAACACGTCTCACTGCTACAGTTAATCGCAGTGTTTTGCACACCAGATTGTATTTCCTTTGTACTTCCCTGATGTAGAAAATTAGCATTTACAATCAACAGTTTTGATGTGATGTTAACTGCATCTACACTGCTTAAAAAGTAGAGTCTTGTCCAACCAGTTCTGTTAAAAGTAAATCATTGCAAGATTAGCAAGACCTTCCACTTCACTCATAAATCTACAGTCTGAATCTAATTATATATTGATTTTCTTGATATTAAAATTAAATGTGTGGTTGATTGAAGAACCGCCTTCACATTATTGATGCAGCATTAAGAACAGGGATTGAAGGCAAATGTCTCCTTCTACATTTTATACAGCAACAAAGCAGTTATGATTGATCTGAGCATGAAAGTCATTACTTGTGGCTGGCTGGACATTCAGATGATGAAATCTAATTAAAGTGGCTGTCTTTGGCGAAGGAATATTCCAATGACTGCCCCCAAAATTCACTCAAAAAGAAAAAAGCAAAACCGTCACAAATGACGTCAGTGTGAGCAGTTTGTTGTTGGGATCATTGTGTAGCAGTTTCAGGTCTCTCTGTTCCAACAGTGTATCTTAGACCAATTGGATGAAGTGTTTTGGCATGTTGATGTCTTAAAAGCAACACAGTGGTCGGCTTCATGACAAAGATTCAGTTCTTGTGTATCTAATGCGATTGGTTAGGGGCCACATGTGAGAGATATCCTATCAGGCACAAGCAGGTAAAATCAATACCAGATAGGAGGCCGAAATATGTTTTTTTTCCTTCCCACTTAAAGATTAGCAAGGTGGATTGTTCCACTTGACCTGGTTCGATAATGTGAAATGAGCATGAGGGGAGCAGCGATGAGCACACACACACACACTTATTTCCTCACTTGACAAGTGAAACGTAAACATAAGGTTTCAGACGCCCCTTCCTCATATAAACACAGCCCACCTCCCCTGAATGTGGCCAGTTCCACAAAATCACCGAGAACTCCTGAACAACTCTGACACCGATGTGTCAAACATGTGCTCCTTGATATTCTCTGCTTGTAACACACATGAAATCCCAAATGAAAGCACGCCTCGTACGCTGCGCACACATTTTGAAGTAATGCATGCACGTCAGCTCGACCCCAATGACACGTTTTCCTCTCTGGCGAACTCTCATGCAGCTTTGTAACCAGTGTCTGATGTGTGTGTGTTTCATGCCTCTCACTGTGAAGAGTAAACAACAAACCACATGAATTCAGTGTTTGATTAGTGCAGCAGCGAAAATGGAGAAAGAAAAAGAAAAAATACAGACAAATAAGAGACATGCATTGGAGAGAGTGTGTGTGTGTATAGAAGCCATCTGGCCGTGTGTGGAGATGAGAGGCAGCTGGTGGTCGGAGCAGAGGGTCCTTCGCATCTCCATGTTTACCCCGCTCACCACGGCGACTGAGGCACCACGTAATCCGGCCAGCCTGAAGCCTGCACCGCTCCGTGTCTAACAGGCTGGAAGGATGTTTATGTTTTCCAGGAGTTTGGGATGATGGAGGGAGAGGGGAGAAGGGATGGAGCCAAAAGGGAGATGTACTGCCAGGTAGAGCTCCGACATTAGCTTCTGCCTCCACATGGGAGAGCTTCTGATGGAGAAAAGTACTGATTGTACTCAAGGAGTGGGAACGCCATTAACATCTCAACCCTGTGGATTCTTTGGCATGTTCATAATGACAAGCTTGCTATGCGTAAGATCTTTTTACTGAAGCCCACACAAACTCTTTTTAAAATTCAAAACAAGATTTCAAAGTATTGAATGATGCCAAATACTTCATACATAATTACAAGGAAACATGTAGATGATGCAGAAGACATCTATAATTTTCCCATTTCATGTAAAGAGGCAGCCGTGAAAAGATTCATCTTGGAAATATGTATTTCACTGACAATGAGTGTGGAATATGCCAACCTGGTTTTTAAAAAGTGTATAAAACGATGCACAAGTCATTTAAATGTCCTTTAAATTTAAATTCCCCTTTACCTAGTTGTGAAGTGGAGCCTAACAAATGTCTCTTAGATTGACTATTACTCTTTATGAGGGATGAAGCGCTGCAACAAGCAGGTAGAGAACATCAAGCAGCATGAAACAAAACTTTAATGCTACTTGATGGGAAATCTGAGGGGAACATTAGGAACATTAGTTTTAAGTGGATAAACTGCACTCAGGTCAGGGAAGCAGAGCTGCTCCATATAATGACTCATGCAAAAACTCCCAAAGTGCACAAGCATACAGTACCAGCACTGTTTAGGATATTCAAACAAATTCACCAGGAATAGTTGCGACTGGTTACTTTTCCGCCACCAGATTCCAGTCCTATAACTCATGGTGGAAACACAGCCGCATGAGCACAAAACCAGCAGGATGTTTCAGCCTCTGTGGTGTGTCAGGCATCCAAAAGCTAACCTCAGCTTTGAACTGAGCAATGAACATTGTCAAGCTTTTTTATATTTGTTGGGCAGTCGTTCCTCAGAGTGTTTTTGAGACTGGTAGTGACATATAGGTCAAAACCTTGACTTGATTCCGTGTTTGCCTCTTTCATCATAGCGATCACCGCCATGCTTTTCCCTACGGACACCCAGCTGCCTGAATTCCCAAACTCACAAGCAGGAAACAGCTAATGCCCTTTTAACCCTCTCTGCTTGTGTGTGTGTCTGTGTGGTTTCATGCGTGTGTGTGTGTGTGTTATTTTTTTTCCCCCTTGGCCACTGCCTCTTTTTTCCCTCAACCTGGAAAAGTGACTCATTTTATTAAAAGTGTTTGCTCATGTGGGGGAGCGCAGAGGTACAGTTCAGGTTTTCTACAGTGTCAGTGTCAGTCTAGTATCCAATACTGTCTTGTTGCTGTCCCTCTGGCCCTGCAGCCATAACAGCAAAACACTCCCCTCCACATCCAACTTTACACTTAACAGAAGAAGCCTGTGTGTAAATCAAAGTGGATTGCCTGAAGGTAAGTGTAAAGAAATGGTCTCTGTAGACTCAGCAAACATTTTTCAATTCAAAATTCTTGAAATGAACTCTTTCCACATGCGGTACCAGATGGTTGAGCAGCTTGCTGTAGTGTGGAATCACAAAGCCAGACAACCTGTAATACGATCAAGAGGAAGCTTCAGGGGCTCGAGGAATAAAGAACTTTCATATTTGATTATTGGGGTGATTTTGTTTTTCAATAATTTGTGAGGGAGCTTTAGCTGGTAGATTGATTTCATTCACAAGTGAAAAACAGACTGACATCTGCAGTTAAATAATACAACTGGTCTTATGTTTTTTAAAATGACACCATACAAGGACTTCGGTGTTACCGTAGCACAGAGATGCAAAGACAAACAAACGCCTGCAAAGCGTACTGAAGGAAATCAGAAACATTCATCTTTGATTACTGAACTGCTCTTTGTAGGCCAGAAGTGGATTTGTTTATCCTTCATCATGCTTTTAACACTGCAGCTTTCTCAATTGACTCACAGACATCTGCTACGGTACAACCGATCCTCTGCTTATCATAACAACAAATGGTGGCTTAAATGCTCA